>NC_057795.1:168900835-169200835 GCF_018294505.1 Triticum aestivum
TGACAAGCTGTCTCAACCGCTTCCGCCCAAAAGTGCTTTGGCGTCTTGTACTCATCAAGCATCGTTCTCGCCATTTTGATGAGCGTCCGGTTCTTCCTCTCAACAACTCCATTTTGTTGAGGTGTGTACGTAGCCGAGAACTCATGTGAAATCCCTTCTTTGTCAATAAAGGTGCCCACGTTTGCGTTCTTGAACTCCGTTCCGTTGTCGCTGCGAACCTTCTTGATCTTCACTTCAAATTGATTTTGGGCCTTCTTAGCGAAATTTTTGAAGATCTTTTGAACCTGCGATTTATCATCGAGAAAGAACACCCACGTAAATCTTGAAAAATCATCAACTATAACTAGACCAAAAGAATTTCCACCGAGACACTTGTAGGCGTTGGGACCAAAGAGATCCATGTGAAGTAGCTCGAGTGGCCTCCTTGTGGTCATGATGTTCTTCATGGGATGCCTTCCTCCAACCTGTTTACCTCCCTGACAAGCGCTGCAAAGTCTATCCTTATCAAATATGACATCACTAACTCCAAGGATATGATTTCCTTTAATAAGCTTGTCAAGGTTTTGCATACCAACATGACCCAATTGTCTATGCCATAACCAACCTTTAGAGGATTTAGCAATAAAGAAAGTTCTAGGTTGAGCCTTTTAGTGAAATCAACAATGTATAGATCACCTCTACGCACACCGGTAAAGACCATTTTATGATTATCTCTATGAAACAGTTGGCAATCTACTTCAGTAAATAGGACATTGAAACCGAAATCAGCAAGTCTAGATACTGAAAGTAAGTTGTAGCCAAGAGATTCAACGAGCATGACATTTTGTATGGAGCTATCATGTGATATGGCCACCTTACCGAGGCCAACCACCTTACCCTTTGAGTTGTCACCGAAAGTGACATACTTTCGAGGACCATCGTTTTCAGCAAGCTCATGAAACATGTCTTTATCTCCAGTCATGTGATCGGTACATCCACTATCAAGAACCCATTCCTTTCCTCCTGCCATATATCCCCGAAGGTTTTGTCATAAGACCAAAGTGTCTCATTGCATCATCAAGATTGAAGTCACTATCATCGTCCTCATCATAGTATCCATGTTCAATATCGTCATGTGGTGGATCAAATCCTGGAGTGGGTAGTTCGTTAGAGTGATTGTGACAAAGATCTTGTTTATGAATTTTTATAGCTTCGAAAATAATATCACTTATAATTCCAACATCTCCTTTGGCACGCATAAGGTTTGTAAGCTCAAATAGACAATCACCAAACATAGGATCACTAGAATTCATCTTACTCAAGGCAATAGACTTATGGAGAATTTCATCAAGATTTTTCAAGGAATAATTTGGAAAACGTTCCTTAAGAAATTTCCATATGGTGTAGGCACACTTAAGAGTAGGCAAACATCCTATCAAGTTTCTAGGCAAGCCTCTAATGATAAGTTCGGCAGTTCTAAGATTGCGGACCATGTCAATTGACTCATCAAGGGTAGGATGCATAGGATCAACATGAGGTGCAGAAGGGCTAGCAATGTACTTGTTCAAATGATATTGACTGAAACTCACAAGCATCTCATTTTCCACTCATGAAAGTACTCTCCATCAAGTATAGGTACTCTATGTCTAAGACTCCCAATAGTAGACTCATCCATCTTCCTCCAATGGTGTTTAAACCAAAGCAATGGAGACCAAAGCTCTGATACCAATTGAAAGGGATCGAGAAGAGGTGTCTAGAGTGGGGGTGATTAGACACTAAGTACCAAAAGTTGCAGTTTTTAACTTCCTTAAGTTCGAGTGGAGTCTAGGCACAAGTTTAACAATCACAACACATATGAAGCAAGCATGCAAAGAGTATATGAGCAGCGGAAAGTAAAGCATGCAACTTGCAAGAATGTAAAGGGAAGGGATTGGAGGATTCAAACGCAATTTGGAGACACGGTGATTTTTGAGCCGTGGTTCCGATAGGTGGTGCTATCGTAGATCCACGTTGATGGAGACTTCAACCCACGAAGGGTAACGGTTGCGCGAGTCCACGGAGGGCTCCACCCACGAAGGGTCCACAAAGAAGCAACCTTGTCTATCCCACCATGGTCGTCGCCCATGAAGGACTTGCCTCACTAGCGGTAGATCTTCACGAAGTAAGCGATCTCCTTGCCCTTAAAAACTCCTTGGTTCAACTCCACAATCTTGTTGGAGGCTCCCAAGTGACACCTAGCCAATCTAGGAGACACCACTCTCCAAGAAGTAACAAATGGTGTGTTGATGATGAACTCCTTGCTCTTGTGCTTCAAATGATAGTCTCCCCAACACTCAACTCTCTCTCACAGGATTTGGATTTGGTGGAAAGAAGATTTGAGTGGAAAGAAACTTGGGGAAGGCTAGAGATCAAGATTCATATGGTAGGAATGGAATATCTTGGCCTCAACACATGAGTAGGTGGTTCCATCTCAGAAACAGCAAGTTGGAAGTGTAGGTTTGTTCTGATGGCTCTCTCCACGAGTGAATAGGAGGTGGAGGGGTATATATAGCCTCCACACAAAATTTAACCATTACACACAACTTGCCAAACTCGGTGGGACCGAATTTATGGTAAACTCGGTCAGACCGATTTAGCAAATCTAGTGACCGTTAGGATTTTCGGTGGGACCGACATTCAACTCGGTAGGACCGATATGGTTAGGGTTAGGGCATAACGTAATCTCGGTGAGACCGATTACACAAACTCGGTGAGACCGATTTTGGTAATAAGCTAACCAGAGAGTTCGTCAGGCAAACTCGGTTTGACCCATTACACAAAATCGGTAGGACCGATTTTGGTAATAAGTTAACCAGAGAGTTTGCATTGTAATCTTGGTAGTACTGATTGCTCAAACTCGGTGAGACCGATTTTGGTAATGGACATACACAAAGAGATTACAATCCCATCTCGGTGAGACCGAGATCCCTATCGGTGAGACTGATTTGCCTAGGGTTTGAGGCAGTGACTATGATATCTGAACTCGGTGGCGCCGGATAGAAAGAATCGGTAGGGCCGAGTTAGACTTTTGGTTTAGGACATATGTGGATGTGAGAAAGTAGTTGAGGGCTTTGGAGCATATCACTAAGCATTTTGAGCAAGCAAGCCATTAAGCAACACCTCATCCCCTCTTGATAGTATTGGCTTTTCCTATAGACTCAATGTGATCTTGGATCACTAAAATAGAAAATGTAGAGTCTTGATCTTGGAGCTTGGGCCAATCCTTTGTCCTTAGCATCTTGAAGGGGTTCCACATCCTCTAGTCCATGCCACTCCATTGTTGAACTCATCTGAAACATACTAGGTAAAAGTGTTAGTCCAACAAGAAATATGTTGACAGTAATTACCAAAACCACCCAGGGAGCACTTGTGCTTTCACATGTGAAGGTCTCTGAGGGAGTTCCGGACTATGGGGTGTCCGGATAGCCGAACTATCATCATCGGCCGGACTCCAAGACTATGAAGATACAAGATTGAAGACTTCGTCCCGTGTCCGGATGTGACTTTCCTTGGCGTGGAAGGCAAGCTTGGCGATACGGATATGTAGATCTCCTACCATTGTAACCGACTCTATGTAACCCTAGCCCTCTCCAGTGTCTATATAAACCGGATGGCTTTAGTCCATAGGACGAACAACAATCATACCATAGGCTAGCTTCTAGGGTTTAGCCTCCTTGATCTCGTGGTAGATCTACTCTTGTAACCCACATCATCAATATTAATCAAGCAGGATGTAGGGTTTTACCTCCATCAAGAGGGCCCGAACCTGGGTAAAAACATAGTGTCCCTCGTCTCCTGTTACCATCCGCCTAGACGCACAGTTCGGGACCCCCTACCCGAGATCTGCCGGTTTTGACACCGACATTGGTGCTTTCATTGAGAGTTCCTCTGTGTCGTCACCAATAGGCTCGATGGCTTCTTCGATCATCAACGACGATGCAGTCCAGGGTGAGACCTTCCTCCCCGAACAGATCTTCATATTCGGTGGCTTCGCACTGCGGGCCAATTCGCTTGGCCAGCTGGAGCAGATCGAAGGCCACGCCCCTGGCCGTCAGGTCAGATTTGGAAGTTTGAACTTCATGACTGACATCCGCAGGGACTTGATCCTCGATGAATTCGAGCCACAGCCGAGCGTGCCGTACTGTCACGATGGGCATGATTTAGCTCTGCGGCCGGACAGTACCCTGGAGGCCGCACTCGAACCCGCTCCGATCTTCGATTCGGAGCCGGCTGTGCAGACCAAGGATGGATGGCTAGACACCACCTCGGGGCCTGCAACCTCCACGGCGATAGAGCCGAACACCGACCTTGTCCCCCATAAAGCTCGTGATCCGAGGTGCCAGACTCCTTGACGGACTCTGGACCTCCCGCGCCCCCTCCAGTCGAATCCGATTGGGCACCGGTCATGGAGTTCACCACGGCGGACATCTTTCAACACTCACCTTTTGGCGACATCTTGAGTTCGCTAAAGTACCTCTCGTTATCAGGAGAGGCCTGGCCGGACTGCGGCCAGGACGGTTGGGATGCGGACGACGAAGAAATTCAGAGCCCACCCACCACCCACTTGGTAGCCACTGTCGACGATCTAACCGACATGCTAGATTACAACTCTGAGGACATCGACGGTATGGACGACGATGCCGGAGACGATCAAGAACCAGCGCCCATCGGGCACTGGAAAGCTACCTCTTCATATGACATATACATGGTGGATATCCCAAAGGATGGGAACGGCGAAGCAATAGCAGAGGATGACCCCTCCAAGAAATAGCCCAAGCGCCCGCGTCAGCGGCACCGCTCTAAATCCCGCCATAGCAAGAATGAGGATTCCGGCACCGGAGACAATAATACACCGGATAGCGCAGAAGACAACCCACTCCGTCAAGATCCAACACAGGAGGAGGGGGACGCTAGCCCTCATGAGAGAGCGGCCGAAGACGAGGTAGAGGACTATATGCCTCCCTCCGGAGACGAGGCAAGCCTCGACGACGACGAATTCGTCGTGCCTGAGGATCCCGTCGAACAGGAGCATTTCAAACGCAGGCTTATGGCCATGACAAACAGCCTCAAGAAAAAGCAGCAGTAGCTTAGAGCAGATCAAGATCTGCTAGCCGACAGATGGACCGAAGTCCTCGCGGCCGAAGAGCATGAACTCGAACGCCCCTCCAAAAGCTACCCCAAACGTAAGCTGCTCCCCCGATTAGAGGTGGAGGCATATGATCCCGCTTCACCAGGAGACAATACGGCTGATCGACCACCTCGTGGTCGCGACAGAGAGGCCTCAAGGCCCTTCACTAGACATGTACCCCGGCATCGCTCGAAAAGCACAAGGCCACAGGGGAACACTCCGGACCTGCGCGACATATTGGAGGATAAGGCAAGACAATCAAGATCGATCTATGGATCACGTGGGCGCCCCACGATATGTGACGATCACCGTCACCCCGGACACAGTAAGTCCGGCCGGGCCGAACACAACAGACAAAGCTCTTTTGAGCTTCGTCGCGATATCGCCCATTATAGAGGCGCCGCACACCCACTGTGCTTCACAGATGAGGTAATGGATCATCAAATCCCAGAATGGTTTAAACCCGTCAATATTGAATCATATGATGGCACAACAGACCCCGCGGTCTGGATCGAGGACTATCTCCTCCACATGCACATGGCCCGCGGAGACGATCTCCACGCCATCAAATATCTCCCACTCAAACTTAAAGGACCAGCCCGGCACTGGCTTAACAGCTTGCCAGCAGAGTCAATCGGGAGTTGGGAGGACCTGGAAGCCGCATTCCTCGATAACTTCCAAGGCACGTACGTGTGACCACCAGATGCAGATGACCTAAGCCACATAATTCAGCAGCCAGACGAATCGGCCAGACAATTCTGGACACGGTTCTTAACCAAGAAAAACCAAATCGTCGACTGTCCGGATGCCAAGGCCCTCGCAGCCTTCAAGCATAACATCCGCGACGAGTGGCTTGCCCGACACCTGGGACAGGAAAAGCCAAAATCCATGGCAGCCCTTACATCACTCATGACCCGCTTCTGTGCGGGTGAGGACAGCTGGCTAGCACGCAGCCACAACCTCAACAAAAATTCTAGCAGTCCGGATATCAAGGACCATAGTGGCAGGTCGCGTCGCTACAAAAACAAACGCCGCATTAACGGCGATAACAGTGAGGATACGGCAGTCCATGCCGGATTCAGAGGCTCTAAGCCCGGTCAACGGAAAAGCCATTCAAAAGAACAACTCAGGGTCCGTCCAATTTGGACCGAATTCTTGACCGCTTGTGCCAGATACATGGCACCCCTGAAAAGCCAGCTAACCACACCAATAGGGACTGTTGGGTGTTCAAGCAGGCAGGCAAGTTAATTGCCGAAAACAGTGACAAGGGGCTACATAGCGATGACGAGGAAGAAACCCGACCGCCGAACAATAGAGGACAGAAAGGTTTCCCCCCACAGGTGCGGACGGTGAACATGATATATGCCACACACATACCCAAAAGGGAGCGGAAGCGTGCACTCAGGGATGTATACGCGATGGAGCCAGTTGCCCCGAAGTTCAATCCATGGTCCTCTTGCCCGATCACCTTTGACCGAAGGGACCACCCCACCAGCATTCGCCATGGTGGGTTCACCGCATTGGTTCTAGACCCAATCGTCGATGGATTTCATCTCACCAGAGTCCTGATGGACGGCGGTAGCAGCCTAAACCTGCTTTATCAGGACACGGTGCGCAAAATGGGCATAGACCCCTCAAGGATTAAACCTACCAAGACGACCTTTAAAGGCGTCATACCAGGTGTAGAAGCCAATTGTATAGGCTCAGTTACACTGGAAGTGGTCTTCGGATCCCCGGATAACTTCCGAAGCGAGGAGTTAATCTTCGACATAGTCCAGTTCCGCAGCGGCTATTATGCCTTGCTCGGACGTACCACGTTCGCAAAGTTCAACGCGGTGCCGCACTACGCATACCTCAAGCTCAAGATGGCAGGCCCTAGAGGAGTCATCACGGTCAACGGAAACACTGAACGCTCCCTCCGAACGGAGGAACATACAACGGCTCTCGCGGCAGAAGTACAAAGCAGCCTTTTAAGGCAATTCTCAAGTCCGGCTGCCAAGCGGCCGGACATAGCTAAGCGTGCCCGGAGTAACCTACAACACGAACACCTGGCACGTTCCGAGCACGCGTAGCAGTGCAGCCCCAACCCCAGCCCCTGTAAAACATTAAGACAGACCCTTCGCGTACTCCATTACGCTCTGAAGATACCATGGGCATGGGGCAAGGGGCTCGACCACGATTAGCCCACACTGCAGCTCAACCGCAGCAGGGGCTCTTAAGTGTGTCATTTCTTTTTCTTTTCCTTTTGTTTTTTACCTACAGGACTCCATTCGTCAGAGGCCCTGTCCGGCAGCAGACATGCCGAACCCACGATACAACAGCCAGGGAAGGAGAAAGGCTACAACGAAAATCCAGGTGGTCTCCATTATGAGCATTAAATCTGTTTTATGCATTATTCCGTAGCCTACCCCTGGAGGGGGACATGTTAAACAGTCCCATCCCTTGCTTACCGCACCACTTGTATCGTCCTGCACTTACAACAGTTTTTATTTGAATAAAGCAATGCAACACATTTTTGCTTCTAATTGCATTTCTTTCTTACACATATGTTCATCTATGACATGTTGCATCCGTACGTTTTGGTACGACTAAATACACCAGGGGCTTATGTTTCCCTCGTTATGGTGTGATAAGTCCGAACACTTTCACAAGTGCGGCACCCCGAACTTATAGCATTATCTGCATCGGCTCCGAATCATGTTCTTGGGTCAATAGTTGGGTTTGCCCGGCTCCCATGTTTTGGTACCTTACGTTCCGTTTTATCAGCTAAGGTAGCACTCGGAGAACCACTGCGATTGCGCCCCAGTTGAGCTGGGTTAACGCCTCAGTGGAGAAAGCTAAAACTGACCGTCATGATGAGGCGAGAGCTGGTCGCTGTTCGAGAGGTTCTTTGCGAGTCCCTAAAGACTTATGCCGCTTCGAGCGAGGAGCCGGATTCTGTCCGGCCAAGGCATGGATAGCGCCCCAAATTCGGCCTTCCGAAAACTAGGGGCTTCACCGAAATTTAAAATTATAGAATTCTATGGCTAAGTGAGAGTGTTCAAGCATTATAAGTCCGGTTGCCTTGTTCGTTGTGTTGAGCACCTCCCTAGATGGACCCAAAAATGGGAACAAGAGTGCTCGAGTTTATCCCGAACACCCCAGCACTCGTGGCATGGGGGCTGAAGCCAACGACTTGCCATCTCTCAGATTTGATAAACAGCCGCACAGAAGGTAATATTTTAAATTAACAAGCGTTGCTTAGCGCATATGAACCAAGTTTTCAGCGCACAGGATAACAAAATGCGAGTCTACTCAAATATTACATCTTTGGAGCACTCACCCGCAATAGTGCGGGCGCCCTTCAGCACACTCCTATAATACATCTCGGGCATGTGATGCTCCTTGCCCGCTGGTGGGGTGTCCGCCACAAGCTTCCGGGCATCCATCTTGCCCCAGTGCACCTTTGCGCGGGCAAGGGCCCGACGCGCACCCTCGATACAGGCGGAGTGCTTGATAACTTCAACCCACGGGCACGCGTCCACCAGCCGCCGCACCAGGCCGAAGTAGCTCCCAGGCATAGCCTCCTTCGGCCACAGCCGAACTATGAGGCCCTTCATGGCCTGTTCGGCCGCCTTGTGGAGCTCGACCAGCTGCTTCAGCTGGTCGCTAAGGGGCACCGGATGTCCGGCCTCAGCATACTGAGACCAGAAGACCTTCTCCGTTGAGCTCCCCTCCTCGGCCCGGTAGAATGCGGCAGCATCGGACACGCTGCGGGGAAGATCTGCGAACGCTCCTGGAGAGCTCCGAATTCGGGTAAGCGACAGGTAATTAACACTCACATGCTTACTTTGCATGAAAAATGCCTTACCCGCTGCTATTTTCTTCACCGCCTCTATCTCCTGGAGGGCCTTGTAGGCTTCGGCCTTAGCGGCTTTGGCACTCTCAAGAGCTGTTGCAAGCTCAGACTCTCGAGTCTTCGAGTCACGCTCCAGGCTCTCGTGTTTCTTCACGAGATCCTGGAGCTCTTGCTGTACCTCTGCCACCCGCGCCTCCTGTTTCTCTCGCTCGGTGTGCTCCGCAGCCGCATTGCGTTCGGCCGCGGCCACCACCTCCTTCAGGGTCGCCACCTTGTTAGTGGCCCCTGCAATACCCCAGTTATCCTTGTCATATTTCTTGCAACCAAAATCCTTTTCTGTAAGGTACAATTTTCATAAGGTATTACTCACCTTCTTTTTCCTCGAGCTGCTTCTTGGCATGGCCGAGCTCGTTCTCGGACCGCTCGAGGTTTTCCTTCACAGTTTTGACCTCCGCAGTTAGTGCGGCAGAGGTCAGCAGCACAGCCTGCAAGCGCATATTGACATATTTTCATGACTCCTGCGTTTATCTTTCTAAAGATCCCCAGTCCGGCTTTTCTTTCCGAACACCGAACCGAGCATCAGGGGCTACTGTCTATGTGGTACCATTTTACATATATTGAAATTCTTACCTCAAAGCCTGTTAGAAGGCTGCTGCAAGCTTCGGTCAGCCCGCTCTTGGCGAGCTGAACCTTCTGTATCACCGCACTCATAACAGTGCGGTGTTCCTCTTCGATGGAGGCGCCGTTGAGCGCCTCCAGCAAATTATCCGGCACCTCCGGTTGGACGGAGGTAGCCGGCGTCGTGGTCTTGCCCTTCTTACGAAGGGGTCGCCCGCCGGACTCCGGAGCCACTATGGGTTCCGGGGCTGAGTCCGGTGCAAAGTCCGGGAGGTTGTCCTGCGACACCTCCGGGGCCCTCTCCTCCTGGTGGGTCCCTTCCTGGGATCCCACCTCGGCATCGTCCGCATCACGGGGGGTGGAGGCAGTCGGAAGAGAATCCATATCCGACGCCCCTAAGGACCCGCTCGACAAAGTGGGGAGATCATCCTTAGGCGGACTGCAGGGTTGTATGCGGCATTAGAAAGACATTATGTGGCGGAAAACTAAAACCTTGAAGTTATTCGGGAGTCTGGATACTTACGATCTCGCCAGAGGCTTGGCCCTTGGAGGCTAGTCCTCGTCGTCGTCACTGGCGTTGGCGGAACAGTCCGGGGGAAGAGTTTTTCCCCTCTTGGACCCTTCGGCCTCCCTTGTTGGGGAGGCCTTCCTTTTCTTCCCTCCCCCCGCTGGAGGAGAGGCTTTCTTCTTCTCCTCCTCGCCTTGGTGGGAGGAGTCGGCCTCGGATTCATCGTCCGATAGCACCTGAAAACGGGAACTCTTCCGAGTCCCCGTGGCCTTCTTCTTGGCCTTCTTCTCCGGCACCACGTGGGGTGCCGGAGCCAGCAGCCCCGTTAGGCGGGTGTCAGCTAGATCCTCTGGCAATGGGGCCGGACAAATAGCCTGTGCGGCCTTCTTTAGCCAGTCCTGTCAAAGGAAAGGGAGTTTAGATCCCGCATGGAGTCAAACTATGAATAACAAGCGTCCCGTAAAGGACAATATCACTTACCTCGTCAGCTGGATGCTGCGAGCTGAATCCGCGATCTTCGGTAGCAGATGCGGGAGCCTCGGCGCCCTTGAACAGCACCTTCTAGACCTCTTCGTACGTAGTGTCGAGGAGCCCATTCAAAGTCTGGTGCTGTGCCAGATCGAACTCCCACATATTGAAGCCCCGTCGTTCACACGAGAGAATCTGGTGGATGAGCATGACCTGGACTACGTTGACAAGCTTGAGCTTCTTGTCCACCAGCTTTTGGACGCAGGCTTGGAGTCCGGTCAGCTCCTCCGAATCGCCCCACATCTGGCCGCTCTCTTTCCAGGAAGTTAGCCGTGTAGGGATGCCAGATCTGAATTCGGGGGCCGCTGCCCATTCGGGATCACGCGGCTCGGTGATGTAGAACCACCCCGATTGCCACCCCTTGATGATTTCCACAAAGGTGCCCTCCAGCCACGTAACGTGGGACATCCTGCCCACCATGGCGCCTCCGCACTCCGCTTGGCTACCCTTCACAACCTTCGGCTTGACACTGAAGGTCTTGAGCCACAAGCCGAAGTGGGTCTAGATGCAGAGGAAGGCCTCGCACACGACGATAAACACCGAGATGTTGAGGATAAAATTCGGGGCCAGATCATGGAAATCTAGGCTGTAGTAGAACATGAGCCCCCGCACAAAGGGATGAAGTGGGAAGCCCAGTCCATGGAGGAAATGGGGAAGGAATACTACCCTCTCATGGGGCCTAGGGGTGGGGGTGAGCTCTCCCTCGTCGGAGAGCCAATGCGTGATGTCGCTGGACAAGTATCCGGCGCTGCGTAGCTTCTGGATATGCCCCTCCGTGACGGAGGAGGCCATCCACTTGCCTCCCGCTCCGGACATGTTTGGAGAAGGCTGAGTTGAGATGTGCGGGCTTGGGCGCTAGAGCTCGAGTTCGCAGAGATGGATAAGCCAAGGAGGAAGAAGGCGCAGGTAAAAAGGTTGGATCTTTATCCCCTTATATGGGCGGACGGAAACACGCGTCCCCACCGGCTTGGTAAAACTCGCTTATCCCCCAAGCGTCGCGATTGATGGCGCAGCTGGGTTACCCATGTCCATATTGATGGGAATCCCGAAATAAGGGGAACACGATCTCTGCTTCGACAAGACGTGCCAAGGAAACCGCCTCGCTAAACGCGCTGAGATGGAACAATAAAAACAATTCGAGGGCTTGATAGTGGTGCGACGTTACGCCACAAAATACGTTAGCAGATTGAACTTGTGTAATATTATTCTCTCTACGGTTGTATGTGGAATTTATTTTGCAGAGCCGGACACTATCCCGGTGTTCACAATCTTCTATAAATTATTCTGAGGAGGAACCCGCCTTGCAATGCCGAAGACAATATGCGCGCCGGACTCGTCGTCATTGAAGCCTGGTTCAAGGGCTACTGAGGGAGTTCCGGACTAGGGGGTGTCCGAATAGCCAAACTATCATCATCGCCGGACTCAAAGACTATGAAGATACAAGATTGAAGACTTCGTCCCGTGTCCGGATGGGACTTTCCTTGGCGTGGAAGGCAAGCTTGGCGATACGGATATGTAGATCTCCTACCATTGTAACCGACTCTGTGTAACCCTAGCCCTCTCCGGTGTCTATATAAACCGGATGGCTTTAGTCCATAGGACGAACAACAATCATACCATAGGCTAGCTTCTAGGGTTTAGCCTCCTTGATCTCGTGGTAGATCTACTCTTGTAACCCACATCATCAATATTAATCAAGCAGGACGTAGGGTTTTACCTCCATCAAGAGGGCCCGAACCTTGGTAAAAACATCGTGTCCCTCGTCTCCTGTTACCATCCGCCTAGACGCACAGTTCGGGACCCCCTACCCGAGATCCGCCGGTTTTGACACCGACAGTCTCCGCTCGTGACACTCTCACGTAATAATGAGTTGGGGTTGTACACACCCCAGAGTCTCCTGAGCGCCGCCCCTGGGCCTCACGGGGGCTCTCACCCACGTCCAAGTGGAAGCACCATGCTCCACACTGGTCGTCGACACTATCCCCCAATGACTATGCCCACGCCCAGTGGAAGCACTTAGCTCCGCGCTGGTGAGAAGACTAGCATAGGCGCCGAACGTGGCTGTTCTCTTTGCCCCTTTTTCTGTAACCCGATTTGCTGCCTTTGAATGAATTTGGAGTTTCGTGTGCTTGTCAAAAAGAAAAAGGGGGGAGTTTTTTCAACTTGTTCTTGCTTTTTGATTTTCGCTTGGAAAGCACGGCGCCTACTTGCTACCCCTCCCCACGAGTGCCCCATGAGCGGGGCATGGGTGTGGTGTGTGCACCTAGGCAGGCCCGGGTAGCGCCAAGGTCCTCCCGGGCCAAGGACGCCACTGTCGCATGCCTGCCTGCGTACATGCATTGCCAAAAGCTTTGGCGATTGGCTCCTCGTGCGGCGCCTGCAAGCGGGCCAGCAATCACGCCAGGAAGCCCCTCCTTTGCGAGCCCGCAGAGGGCTCGCCCGAGAGGAAGGTGCCTCCGCGATGCAGGAACCAGCCCCAGGTCATGAAAATGAAAGGTAAATCACGCCATCTACTCTAGTCAAGAGCCCCCTTGCTCGCGACGACACATTCTGAAATTAACTCAGGAAACATATCATCATTCCATGCATTACAAGGAGACCATCCTCCCCTAAAGGAAAAAAATCTTTCACTCCCCACGGGGCTATGTCCAAAAATCTTTACAGGAAGAGCAGAGAAGTACAAGCCTAGTGGGACGTGTTGTTGCCTGCATCGCCATCGTCACCATCATCATTGGCTCTGCCCTCCTCGGCTGCGAGTGCAGTCGCGTCGTCAGCAAGAGGAAATTCCTTCATTAGGTCGTCTACATGATCGTCAACCCAGCTCGCCAGGTCGCCCTGTACGACTCCGGGCAGGGGGGCTATCGCGGTGTTGAAGTCAAAATCCGAATCCAGGTTGAGAAGGTAGCTGAAGATGCGCGAGAACGCGTGCCCAAGGAGATCCCGGCTCTTCTCCTCAACGAGTTGGCGAGCCCTCGTGGCCCTGGCTTCAAGGCATGTCACGACTTGGGTAAAGAATTGCAGGTAGCCGGCGTCGTTAGCCTAGTGCGAGCGGGCCCTTCATAGATGGTGTCCAAGGCACGGGCCCTCGCCCTGAGGTCGTCAAGCATCTTGGAGCGCTCTCGCTGCAGTGTTCGGCGGTGGTTCGCGTCGTCTGACGCCCTCTCCACAAGGGATGAGATGCCTGTGACCTACTGCCGAAGAGAGGACATCTCGGCCTCGGCAGCTACACGGGCTTCTTCGACGGCTTTCCTGTGCCGCTCCACTGTGGCAAGCTGGGCTTGGAAAGCATTGGCTTTGCCTTGCAACTGAACATGCCGCTGCTTGAAGCGGGTCTCTTGAAGCCCCAACTTCCGACGATATTTTGTGACAAGGGATTGGCGTACCTCCGCCACCTTCTGGTCGACCTCCAGCTGCATCTTTGCCTCCCGAGAAGCAAGGGCCTCCTCGGCCGAAGCTACTTGGCGCTCCATCACCTCCAATCGGCCGCGCTCAAAGCTTTGCGCCAATGCCTCGAGTGCCAGCGCCTCCTCGCAACCCTAAGCCTCGGTCACGCCGGCAGGGGCCCCGCCTAGCCGCACTACAAGGGCAGACCTACGCGCTTGGACCTGTCGCTCAAGATCAGCATTCAAGACTCGGAACTCCTTCTCGCGCTCCTCGGCCACCTCACGACGCTGCTTCGCAGTCCGGGCCTCCTCCTAGACACGGATGCAGGCCTCCCGAGAAGCCGCAAGAGACCCCTTGACATCCGCGCGGGTGCGCTCATGCTACAAGTGCGCAGGATTGATCGCGACCGGTTTTCTACCTCAAGGCGAGAGTTGACATCAGCAAGCTCCGCCCCAAGCAGGCCTAGCGCACCTACCGATACCTGGAAAAGGTTGTGGCGGATGGCGCTCCGCCCGCGCGCAAGCTCCAGCGCTCGGCGGGGCCTGTCTTCTGCGCCATGACCTGCTGAAGGGGTGCGGGACGACTCGCCCGCCCTTGGCAAGGGCTCGGTGGCCGGAGCCTCTCCGGTCATCCCTCGGCCTTCGGGCTCCACGCAGCGGGGCGCAGCTCCACCGCTCGAGGATGAAGCCACCACGTGGGGCGCCCAACCGCTTGCGAGGATCATCAGAACGGCCCTCGGTGCGACCTCCGCACCATGGGAGCTGCTCTGGTGGTAAGGCGCCGGGAAGGCAGGTTCGCGATCCTTCTCCGGCGACTTCGACTCTTGGGCTGGCACCGCCTACCAGGTGGCCGCCTGCTTCAGGGGGCTTGGGGCCGTGTGGCACCTCGGCTTAGGGAAACTGGAATGCCCCGTATTCCAGCCCAGAGATCATGCAGAAGTCTTCTGGAATACGACACTGCTTGGCATAGAACACATCAGCTCTTATTACAAGGATAAATACAAGGGTCTGATGTTACAAAGGATCACATCAGCATGGTGACACTACACCTGCGGTACTGCACTTGCTCTTTGCTAGCAGCGGAACAACTCATAGCAGCGGAAATCTTCTAGCAGCGGAAGAATGATGAAGGTGGTGAACTCCACTCCACAGGGACTCTGGCTGGGACACGATTTAGCTCGCACGATCGGACTCCTAGACAAGAAAAGCAATCACAGCATCACCTGCAATCTGGCATGACACACCAGGTCAGTACATTGAATGTACTTGCAAGCTCATAACAACCAAAAGCATCAAGGCAAGACAACAACATAGCATTTAACAGGTTAATTAACTGCTACCCGGAGGTGGAAACAACTGCTAAGCATGATATAAAACTACTAAAATACTGATGAACCAACATCTCAATCTCAACATCCATCTCACTCTTGGCTATTCGGCCAAGCAATATACCATCTCGATCACCTTGGGATCCACATGATCACCTCGTGATCAAAACAACCACATCATCACCTCGTGACCTAATACGTCTCCAATGTATCTATAATTTTTGATTGTTCCATGATGTTATATTATCATTCTTGGATGTTTTACAATAATGTATAGTCATTTTATATCATTTTTTGGTATTAACCTATTGACATAGTGCCCAGTGCCAGTTGTTGTTTCGTGCATGTTTTTTACATCGCAGGAAATAAATATCAAACAAAGTCCAAACACAATGAAACTTCTTGAGGATTCTTTTGGGCCAGAAGACATCCCACTGGTACGCGTCGGTGCTATACAAACGGTTTTAAACCCCTTTCCGCGATGACATTTGGAACCGTCGCCAAGTGAGTGTGGGCGATAGGGGGGTCCTTCCCACACGACCCAGAAATTGTCGGGGGTAGGCCCTCCTGGGACACCAAATGAGTTCATGTGCGATCGGGTGACCCAAGGAAACCCCAATCATTTCCGTAGGTATGTACATCCACATGGTGAATCCCAGAAAACATTTCCATAGGTATGCACATCCCACACGGTGAATCCCAGAAAAACATTTCCGTAGGTATGTATATCTGACACGGTCAATCCAAGGAATACGTTTTCGTTCTTATGTACATCCCACACAGTCAATCCAGGGAACGTTTCCGTTCGTATGTACATCCCACACAGGTTTATGTATAGGCTCGTGTGTTATACGTGTAACTATCACACACGCTATGCCCTGGTTATCTGTTTGCTTTTATCAACTACATCACACACGATTTCCTGAAGAAAACTGTGTGGCATTGGGCTATCCATCACAAGCGCTTTTACTTCTAGAACCATTTGCAAAGTTCCATGACCTATTTTGCAGATTTCTTAGTTTACAATTAATAGTTCCAGTATTACGGAAATTCATGTTTCATATCGAATAACTGTTTGCCAATTTCATATCAAGCACATAGATATATTTTAACATCACAGTACGATAGCTACCGGAAAATAGCACAGTACATCATATAGATAGTTCAACTTCATAAGAACAATATATTAATTTCCCTAATCGAGATCATCCAGGATCACCTTATACACCTCTGCTTTCAGTTCAATAAGAACCTGTGTTGCACTCGCCAACTGGGAAAGTGCCTCCTCCTTCGCCAACACCATCTTAGCAAAGACTGATTTAAAAAATCTAAGCTCCTTCTCCACCTTCCTCTTTTATCCCGCATCTTCAAATATTCTTTAGCGTTGACAACACTATCTCTAAGCCTACCTCTGTTCTCTTCCTGATACATGCTCTAGAGCTTTGCTAGGCACATCTTCAAAGACCGTGGCCACTCTTGATTAACCCACTCCAAGTAAGAACACTTCCATTCATCCTATAATATTTAAAACTAGATCAGTAACAATTGTAGGGAAAATGGGTTTATAGTAACATAGAAAATCACCAATACTTATTTTGAAAAACTAAAGAAATAGGTTAATTATGACATATCTTCTCAAAAAGATCAATGTGCAAATGAATTAATTGCTACTGACACAACAACCAAATTTTGAAACATCAGAAGCAATAATTAACTACAACAACGCTACAAGTTCTTACTCATGTACTATAAATAACAAATTGAACATTTTAAGAGGAAGCTAAATATAACTACAACAACATAGCGATAGTGTTTGGATGATAACAAATTGATCCTACAGGTGTGTACATGCAAAAATTTAGTAACATAGAACTAATAGCACTAAGGCGTCCACTATGTATGCCAAAACCGGTCTAAAGACAACTGTTGCTACATCTCGCACCGGTGCCCTGCACTGGCGAGCCGATGCAGCGGAAAAAAGTCAGGGACCCAAACTCCAGACACGTAGTTGCTCCGACGCCCAGTTCCTTCGTGCCATAAAGATTTAGTTTTTTACTACTTGGCTGCTTGGATGTGTGGACAAGTTGGCTCCACAAACTGCTGAAGCGGTGCCAAATAATTTTCTAATGGCACCGCTGATGAGATGGCAACATTTTTAGACACTAGGTACAAACTGTGACACTGTCTTAGGATGCGTTTGGTTGAAGGTGTGGTATGAATGGGCTGGGACCGTGACGGTGTCTGAATCACATCTAACAAATGATTTGTAACAACGAAAGAGGGTCTAACCTTCTCTACACATGCCAGAACCTTCCTCCCACTGTCCACAAATTCAAACGCTACTAGCTTCACGCATGGAGATTGATGGTGACAACGAGCAGACAGATCTTCAGCCACCCTACTCCATTCGTTGCAACTGATTGTCCTAGGGAACTACAAGAGGAAGAAGTGACTCAAATCGACCACCGGGTAAAAATCCTTCATTCAAATTCATAGCCCAAGGGAGAGAAGAGAGGCATACCCGGGTGGTGAAGGAGTCGGAGGAGGAGGAGGAACCGCTGGAGAGGTCTTTGAAGATGACCATGGCAACCCCGTCGGTAGGATGTGAGACAGCGAGAGCGAGGAAGCAAGCGAGGAAGCGGCTATAGCTTAGGAAGGAAGGAAGGGGGAAACAGGGGAAATGTGACTTGTGGTCAGGGAGAAAAGGGGATGGGGAGGGGGAGATATTTCGGCGGTAGGCCAATTTTTTTGAAATGTGCAGGGAAACTTTGCGCGCGGTGCCGCCGGACACCGTTCACTTTGAACGATAGTGTGCATCGCAGACGATTCTTCTGCTTAACGCACATGGGATGAGTTTGATAATTGAAATTTTGGTGGAAATTTCCCTGCGTACGTCATTGCATAATTTAACATTGCTTGCTAATTTGGGCACACAAAAGAGCATACAACACACAGACCAGAGTTACTGAATTGAGCAATTTTAGTAATTAAATAGAGACAATTCACCTAAACATTGCTCTAACAAAAGACCAGCATTAAAAACAAAGCCTAAGTATGAATACTTATAACAAATCCGCCGTTGCGCCAGCCTATGCATTGCCGGTGAGGGATGAGATGTCGATGACTTGTCCTGGCAACATGCTGCCGTTGGTGGACTCTGCGTCCCCCTACTGAAGTCGACCGTGTCTTCGTCCTCGTCCTTGGCGTCGCCCTCAAGGTTGTAGTACTCGTAGTAGTGGCTGCGCCAGAGCTCATGTTGGTACTCCACCGCCGATTCCTCGACGGACATACTCTTCTCTACCTCGACCTGGGCCACGTGCAACTCCTCCTCCCGGCGCTCCTCAGTCTCCGCCACCTCCTGCATCTCCAGCTCCCGCTCAACGACCTCATGAGGAAGCAGGTGCTCCATGGCCACCGCCGCCTTTTTGGACGTGGGTTGCATGCTAGATTCCGAGGTGGCCTGAAATATCTTGGCATGGATGGCCTCGACCCAGGCAAGGACGACATCGGTGGCACGGACGACAGCTCGAGCGCTCTCGATGTTTGCAGCCACCGTTGCAGCAACAGCTACAGCCATCTCGGTTTCTACAACTGCCATGTCGGCTACCGCAGGCGCCCTCTCGGCGGAAGCGGCCACGCTTAATGCAGATGCGGCGGCACTCTTGGCGTAGGCGGCCGCGCTCGGGGGGAAGGGGGGCGGACGCGGCCATCGTACGGTCCTTCACGAAGCGTTTCCAAGGCCTCATCTTTGCAAGAAGGGGGTGCGGGAATGGGGATCGAGATTTGTGGATTCGGGGATGGCCGGGACTAGAGCAGACTAGATGGTGAAGCTTAAGAAGGAAGACTTAAATAGACCCAGAATTTTTCATCGCAAACGATTCCTACAAAACAACTGTGTGTGATGTTGTAGATATTTTTTATTAGCTGTGAAAGACAAATTTGGAGTAAAGTGGCAACGGATGGTGTTTTAAATGTACGAGAAAATTTGTACTACTAATACAACTGTCATGTCAAATTTTGGAAAATTTCAGGGGTCATTTGACTTTTTAAGACATTTAAGTGATTTTCTAGCCATTTAGTGACCGTAATTGAAATTTGAACTACATGTACATGCAACAGCTAAACAAAACGATTTGAAAAGTCGTATTTTTGTGTACTTGTGTGCGATTTAATTCCACGTGCAGTGAATTGGAAGGAATTTTCAAACATATTGGTCTAAAGGCTATGACACAATTAACCATGGAGTGCCATGACATTTAAATTCCAAAAAATTAAAAACATGAAACCTTGCTTGAGGTAATGTCATACCACCAAGATGATGTGGTACAATAATTTTCCTGTTTAATGGAAGTTTGGACACACAACCCTCACAAACCGGAGCAACTCACTAGAAGGCTCGTGGTTCCGAGAGGGAACAATGCATGTTTGCTGACGAATGACAGATAGCTTCCTCTTATGGCCCTCAAAAAATTTCTACGTGTAATGTGCACTAATACTAACTTTCATGCAAAAATTTGGAAAATTTCAGGGGTCATTCGACCTTTTGAAGACATTTAAGTGATTTTCTAGCTATTTAATGACCGTAATTCTAATTTGAACTAGATGTACATGCAACGGCAAACCATAACAGTTTGAAAAATCATGTTTGTGTACTTGTGTGCAAGTTAATTCCATGTGCAGTAAATTAGAAGGAATTTTTAAACATATTGGATTCACGGCATGGACACATGCATGGAGTGCCATGGAAATTCCAAAATATTAAAAATGATCAGGAAAACATGAAAGTTTGCTTGATGTGATGTCATGCCACCAAGATGATGTGGTACAAAAATTGGCCTGTTTGACAAAAGTTTTGACACACATCCCTCACAAACCGTAGCAAATCACTAGAAGGATTGTGGTTCCGAGAGGGAACAATGCATGTTTGATGACGAGCGACACATAGCTTCCTCTTACGACCTTCAAAAAATTTCTACGTGTAATGTGCACTGATACAAACTGTCATGTGAAAATTTGGAAAATTTCAGGGGTCATTTGACCTTTTGGAGACATTTAAGTGATTTCCTAGCCATTTAATTACCGTAATTCTAATTTGAACTAGATTTACATGCAACGGCTAACCATAATGGTTTGAAAAATCATATTTGTGTACTTGCGTGCAAGTTAATTCCATGTGCAGTAAATTAGAAGGAATTTTCAAACATATTGGTCTCACGGCATGGACACATGTACATGCATGGAGTGCCATGGCTTTTTAATTCCAAAAAAATAAAAAATGAGCAGGAAAACATGAAACCTTGCTTGCTGTAATGTCATGCGATGTGGTACAAAAATTGGCATGTTTGACGAAAGTTTGGACACACACCCCTCACAAACCAGAGGAACTCACTACAAGGCTCGTGGTTCCGATAGGGAACAATGCATGTTCGATGAGTAACGACAGATAGCTTCCTCTTACATGTGAAAATTTGGAAAATTTCAGGGATCATTTGACCTTTTGAAGACATTTAAGTGATTTCCTAGCCATTTAATGACCTTAATTCTAATTTGAACTAGATGTACATGCAACAGATAACCATAACAGTTTGAAAAATCATATTTGTGTACTTGTGTGCGATTTAATTCCATGTATAGTAAAGTAGAAGGAATTTTCAAACATATTGGTCTCACGGCATGGACACATGTACATGCATGGAGTGCCCTAGCATTTTTATTCCAACAAATTAAAAAATGATCAGAAAAATATGAAACCTTGCTTGATGTAGTGTCATGCCACCAAGATGATGTGGTACAAAAATTGGCTTGCTTGACGAAAGTTTGGACACACACCCCTCACAAACCGGAGCAACTCACTAGAAGGCTCGTGGTTCCGAGAGGGAACATGCATATGTTTGATGACGAACGGCAGATTGCTTCCTCTTAGGGCCTTCAAAATTTATCTACATGTAATGTGCACTGATACAAACTGTCATGTGAAAAATTGGAAAATTTGAGGGGTCATTTGACCTTTTCAAGACATTTAAGTGATTTCCTAGCTATTTAATGATCATAATTCAAATTTGAACTAGATGTACATGCAATGGCTAACCATAACGGTTTGAAAAATCATATTTGTGTACTTGTGTGTGAATTAATTCCATGTGAAGTAAAGTAGAAGGAATTTTCAAACATATTGGTCTCACGACATGGACACATGTACATGCATGGAGTGCCATGGCATTTTTATTCCAAAAAATTTAAAAATGATCAGAAAAACATGAAACCTTGTTTGATGTAATGTCATGCCACCAAGATGATGTGGTACAAAAATTGGTCTTTTTGACGAAAGTTTGGACACAGACCCCTCACAAACCGGAGCAACTCACTAGAAGGCTCGTGGCTCCGAGAAGGGAACAATGCATGTTTGATGACGAACGGCAGATAGCTTCCTCTTACAACCTTCAATTTTTTTCTACGTGTAACGTGCACTAATACAACTGTCATGTGAAAATTTGGGAAATTTCAGGGGTCATTTGACCTTTTGAAGACATTTAAGAGATTTTCTAGCCATTTAATGACTGTAATTCAAATTTGAACTACATCTACATGCACTGGCTAACCATAACAGTTTGAAAAATCATATTTGTGTACTTGTGTGTGAGTTCAGAAATCATCAGGCGATGTAAATATCTAGTGTTCAAAAAATAAAATGTAAAATCTGGCAAGACAACCGGCCCCACATGATTAGCACTCTATTTCGCGCCTCAAGTTTTGGAAGGTGAGTGGCGGGCTTTATTAATCAGACATGGTTCTGCATTGGGAACCATCAGCTATTATGTTCACACAGGGATTTTGCTGCGGGAAGCGTGGGTAATTCACACTACAGTACTCGTAAATTCCGGCGACCGGCGCGTGTACTGTTCCCGACGATCTAGATTCCAGCCGTCAATAAATATTACCTTGCTCACATCGTCCCGCCTGCATTATCATCTAGATCCTCCCCTTGCTCGCCCTCTCTCTCTATCTCTCTCAAATCTCTGCCATGGCGTCGCCGGTCTGCCCGTGCACCGACAAGGAGTCGCCACCCCCCGAGGAGGCTCAGTCGAAGAGTAGTGAGGAGGACACCTACGTGCCGACGGACGAGGTTGCGCCGGACCCCCCAACTTTGGATTGGTTTTTGGGCCAGTATGATCTTTGTCTTTGGAAGTCGATGTCGCCGGCTGAGAAAGCCAGGCAAGTGGCTTTCAAGAAGGAGATGGTGGAGGAGGATGCCAGGTACCAGGCGGCCTGTGAAGCCCGTGATGCCGCCTGGAAAAAGGAGACAGCAGAGATTTGGGGGTGGGCGCGTCGTCATGCGGAGGAGGTATACAAAGACGGGTACTTCGCGAGGAAGGCCAGAGGCGCTAGGCGCCTCGTCACTGCGTGGAGTTGGGCCGATAAGCTCCAGTGTTCCACCGATGTGGAGCTCCAGTGGGCGCCCAACAAAATGGAAAGATCGTTCGCACGCGTCTGCCTGCAAGAGGCAGATCGGCACATCAAGCGTTGCGAGGCGGAGGAGGCAGAGTACTGCATCCGCTCTGGGAATACGCCGCACACCAGGGAGATGCTGGCGAGGGGCTGCCAGAATACTGGCCCCAGGAGGGATTATTAGTTTTAGTATTGTTTGTTTTCAATTTCATGCATTGTACCTAGTAGTTAAGTATCATCACATATATGTGATGATATTATATATACTCTGTGATGAACTAGTGAACAATTAATATTATATATATTATGAATTCCATTTTCTATCTATTTTGTATACTAATTTAAATCTATATATTATCATCCACATATACAGAATGGAAAGCGTATAAACACACATTGAAAGAGAACATATAAGAACGGAAAATAGAGTACACACATTGAAATAGAGCAATAAAGAGAGCAATAGTATGTTTGCTGGGAATACATAGCTATCCATGTCGAAATGACTCAACAAAATAAAACGTGTCCATGAGACCATGACCAGCAGCCCTTGTCTACGGTAGCTCTTGGCTCTGCCTGAACTCGTGCAGGCATTCGTCCAAGCGATCGACACGCTCGCGGTACATCTGGAGTGCGATCTCGAGCTCCAAGTTGGCTATTTCATCGGAGATCACCACCTCGAGGATGTGAAGGCCATGTTTCTCTACTGCGCCCAGGTGGACACCTAGGCCAAGGAGGCGGTCGAGCCTACCGACCAGCGCGTTGGCATCGAGCGGGCCACGGACAAGGCGAAAGGCACACCCCATGCGCACGGCGCGGTGGGCGTCCGCTGCAAGTATGGCATGGACGACCTGTGGTGCAAGTATGGCGCAGATGGCCTGTGCCCACTCCTGGCGAGGAATGGGGGTACTAACGAGATGTGTACCCAGCTGCGACACCCTTTCGATAGCAGGCAAGCGCTAATGGATCCGCTCTTGCTGTGCGGCATGCTGCGCCTCTCGCTCTGCAGCGCTCCAACACTCTCATCGTGTGGCGAGCCGCAGCTTATCGGTGCGGACGTGCCTAGCTTGCTCTGCGACGAGCCATCGATCATGTTGTGCGGCGAGCTGCAGCCTCTCGGCGCTGACATGCCTATCTTGATCCACGGTGCTGAAGCGCCATGCGCCAAATGTCTACTCAACCCTGGCAATGACGCGCATCACGGCGTCATCCATCACGTTGCCGGGGAGCGCCGCGGCCTCGATGGGCCGTGGCGCCTTCTGGTTTTCCTCGTCGACGAGGGTGATGGCAGAGGTGGCGCTTTGGTGCATTGGCATGCTTGGAAAAGGTGGATGTACTACAGGATGTGCTTGTTGCCTCCGTGCGTCGCGCCGCACCTAGGTTTATGTGCAATATCGCTGGGTGGTGGGAAACAAGTGAGGAAATGGCGGGAAACCGTGGCGTGTTCATAGAATGCCATCAATTAATGGAAACTTACAATATAAATGAACATCGAGCTAGCACAAGAAGTAGATGATGATGAGATGAACACGGACCACACTAGGGAACCCGTCGGTGATGAATTCATCAATCGCAAACGGCTGTACACTAGCAAGCATTTGCATAACACACAGGGTTGTACACTAGCAAGCATTTGCATAACACACACGGCTTATTCCATCACAAACAGGTCGGATGGATCAACTATATGCTACATATACACATTGTCAAAAAGTAATGCGGTAGACCTTCTTTAACATATGTTAAAAAATAAAATAAAAATAAAAAACAAGGACATCGAGGTTAAATTAGCTGAGGGAATGGGTCATTTGACCGATATGACCCATCCTATCAGTTAATTTAACATCAACACAACTTCTCATCCAGTCATCCATCTGATGGCTGCTCCAGCCTGAGCACACTTAACTTGAGAGTTCTCTTAGATGAGCTATTGGTGGAACAGCTAGTCCTTGATGATATAGGATGCCTCTTCGCATCCTTATGGCGTATCCGGATGACCACCCGTCCCCCAATGGCCTATAAATGTTGTGTGGACAGAGCAAATCACATACGCCTTATTAGAAGCTATTTTCTGTGTTATTATTGGTCTTCGCACACATTTCTGATTACAGACTTGTTTGCCGCGTATCACACATATCTTGTTATATTGAACCATTTCTTTTCTCTTATGTCAATGCAAACAGTTCATCCGAGTGAACCGCATGCTGTATATCGCACACACACCTTGATCTGTCTGACCGTTTATTTTGTGTTGCCTAATCGCAAACAGTTCATCCGAGTGAACCGTATGCTGTGTATCGCACACGCCTTCATTTGGCTGCCCGTTTCTTTTGTTCCTCCTCATCGTAGACAGTTAATTGAATTGAACTGTATGCCCTGCATCGCACATGCAACTAAAATCTGAACCGTGTCTGATGCAGCCATCATCGCAAATGTTTTGCACATTTTAGACGGTTCTCTAACACCACCATTTGCGATTATTCCATCGCACACAGTTTCTCGAAGGGTGTCTGATCGTAGTGTCATGTTAGCAGCATCCTGCAGTAGTGCCATTGGGCCAAGGAAGCACCTGGGGGTGCCTCGAGGGGGGCAGCACCCACTAGGGCGCGATTGGGGGCCCAGGTACGCCCAGGTGGGTTGTGCCCACCTTGGGTGCCTCCTGAACCGCCCCTTTGCTCTATAAATACCCCAATATTCCACAATCCCTAGGGGAGTCGACGAAAATCAGTTCTAGCCCAGCAGAGTCCAGAACCACCAGATCTAATCTAGACACCATCACAGAGGTGTTCACCACTTCCATTGGTGCCTCTCCGATGATGCGTTAGTAGTTCTTTGTAGACCTTGGGGTCCGTAGTTAGTAGCTAGATGGATTCCTCTCTCTCTTTTGATTATCAATACAACGGTCTCTTGGAGATCCATATGATGTAAGCGTTTTTGCAGTGTGTTTGTTGGGATCCGATGAACTTTGAGTTTATGATTAGATCTATGTTTTTACCCATGAAAGTTATTTGAGTCTTCTTTGATCTTTTATATGCATGATTACTTATAGCCTCATATTTCTTCTCCGATATTTGAGTTTTGTTTGGCCAACTTGTTCTATTTCTCTTGCAATGGGAAGAGGTGCTATATGATGGGTTCGATCTTACAGTGCGTGATCCTAGTGACAAAAGAGGAAACGACACGTATGTATCGTTGCTATTAAGGATAACAAGATGGGGTCTACTTCTACATAAATAGATCTTGTCTATATCATGTCATCATTCTTATTGCATTACTCCGTTTCTCCATGAACTTAATACACTAGATGCATGCTGGATAGCGGTCGATGTGTGGAGTAATAGTAGTAGATGCAGGAGGAGTCGGTCTACTAATCTTGGACCTGATGCCTATATAATGATCATTATCTGGATATCATCGTGATTATTTGAAGTTCTATCAATTGCCCAACAATAATTGTTTTCCCACCATTTGCTATTTTTTTCTCGAGAGAAGCCACTAGTGAAACCTATGGCCCCAGGTATCTTTTCATCATATTTGCCTTTGCGATCTATTTTCCTTTGCATTTAGTTTCAGATCTATTAAACCAAAAATACAAAACTACCTTGCTGCAATTTATTTGTTCCGCGATCTATTTATCCTATCTTCCACTTTTACCTCATGTTATTTGCCTATCTTGAGGCGTCGTACCCGAAAAGGATTGACAACCCCTTTAACACGTCGGGTTGCGAGTATTTGTTATTTGTGTGCAGGTGTTGTTTACGTGGTGTGAGGAGGTTCTCCTACTTGTTCGATAACCTTGGTATCATCAATGAGGGAAATACCTACCGTCGCTATACTGCATCATCCCTTCCCCTTTGGGGAAATACCAACGTAGTTCTACCAGACATCAAAAAGAATTTCTGGCGCCGTTGCGGGGAGGATCTTCAACATCAACCAGGTTCCTAATCACAAATCTCATCTCCTCGCAATTTACATTATTTTCCATTTGCCTCTCATTTTCCTCTCCCCCACTTCACAAAAATTTGTCGTTTTATTCACCCTCTTTTTCGTCTGCCGTTTTCTCATCAGATCTATTTTTCGTGTGCAATCTTGTTTATCACTTTTTGTCATTATGGATTTCTCTTCTTCTATTGCATGCACCCCCGAGAACGAGGTTCTCAACTTTAAACAAACGGGAGGAGAAAATTTAAAAGATGATTGGTATATGATTTGCAATGCTCATAATAGATCTATCTGTAAGCAATCTACCGTTGTTCTTCTTCGTTGTTTTTATGTGGGCATTACCACTTGGTATAGATTCGTCCTTGATACGATTACTGGTGGGAATTTCTTGATGCGTCCTTCTCTTGATGATTTTAATGCTTTAGGAAATTTAGTGGGTTCACCACCACTCGTGATCAATGAAACACTATTGACTCTCGAGCATGTTATGGAAAGACTAGATGCTATTGAAAAGAAAATGCTTACCGTAGAACATATTGAAAACTTGGATAGAAAAATACAAAGTCATGCTACTAAAGTTGGGTCAAAAGCGGGAGACGTTTTTAAGTTGCTAAAAGAAAAGGGAACTATAATTCATGAAAGAACCGAAGAGAGCCCATCTAGGATTGATAAATTGGAAGAAATTTTTTCCAATCTAGGTACGGCTTTTGCTTCCGCTAAAAATCCCGTGAAAATTAGCAAGACTACTCAAGTGACTAAAAACAAAGGTGCAACTTCTAGCAATGATAAAGGAGATCTTAAGATGATTAGTATCCATCCCAACTTTATTGAAGTCATAAGAGACCTTTTTTGCGAAAATAAGTTTTCAATCTCATGCCTAGAAGTTTTGTCGCTGAGAATTTATATGCAAAATCCTTGAAAAATCCTAAGTGTTTGATCAAAGAATTGGACAAGGATGACAAAACTTAGATCCTACGCGTTATGCCTAGCTAGGGGCGTAAAACGATAGCGCTTGTTGGGAGGCAACCCAATGAATAAAATTTATTTTTGCTTTTTGCTTTATATTATTGTGTGTTAGCACAATATTGCTACTGTTATTTATTGTGTTTTTTGTCTTTTAATTAGTGTTTGTGCCAAGCAAGGCCTTTGGATTGATTTGGGTGAAAGTTGATTTGATCTTGCTGAAAAACAGAAACTTATGCACTCACGAAAATAGTTTTAATAAATCACAGAAAAGTGATTTTGAGTTTATTATTTTTGCAGAAGATTAATATGCAAATTACTCAGGTTTTCCCTAATTTTCAAGATTTTTGGAGTTACAGAAGTATTCGAAATATCCAGATTTCTACAAACTGTTCTGTTTTGACAGATTCTGTTTTCTTTGTGTTGTGTGCTTGTTTTGATGATTCTATGGTTTTCTTTGATGAGTTCTTGCCATAGAAAAGTTGGAATAAAGTAGATATAATGCAAAAACAAAATAAGAATAGGTTTTCAACAGTACTTATAGTAGTGGTTTGATTTCTTATACTAACGGATCTCATGAAGGTTTTGTTGAGTTTTGTGTGATTGAAGTTTTCAAGTTTTGGGTGATCTTACGATGGATGAAGGAATAAGGATTAGCAAAATCCTAAGCTTGGGGATGACCGAGGCACCCCAAGATAATTTTCAAAGAAGTAGCAAGCAGCTAAGCTTGGGGATGCCCCCGTGTGGCATCCCCGCTTTCTTCTAACAACCATCGGTATTTTACTTGAAGCTATATTTTTATTCTTCACATATTATGAGTTTTTCTTGGAGCGTATTGTATGATATGGGTCTTTGCTTGTTTTCTTTGTGTTTTAAGTGTTGAATCCTTGCTGAACACACTTTTTTTTATAGAGCCAAAAATTATACTATGATTGCTCCTATGCTTCACTTAAATTTTTAGAGCCATGGATTTGCTCTAGTGCTTCACTTATATCTTTTTGAGCCCGGTGTGCTTTGTTATTTTTGAAGAAATGCTCTATTGCTTCACTTAGATTTATTTGGGAGTTAGTAAAATTTTAAGAAATTCTTTCTTGCTTCACTTAGATTATTTTGAGAGAAAGAAAAAAAATTATGCTCATGTTCTTCACTTATATTTGTTCGAGCTTATCAAAAGCAACATGTGAAAATAGTCCCAAAGTGATAGAAATCCAAGGAGGATATAACAAAAACTTTCATGAAGATCATTGGGCAAAATAAACTTGATTCTTAGTAATGGTTTTGAGATATGACAATATGATATGTGAGTCATGTTGATGAGTAATTGTGCTTTAGTAAGAATATTGATATTAAGGTTTGTGATTCCCTATGCAAGCACGAAAGTCAATAGTTATGCAATGAAATTTATATCCTGCTTGTGGTGCATTATTCAGTGTTACTTATGCTTAATGCTTGGGTATGAGGTTTTTCGCTTTTTGGTTGGTCTCTTCTCAATCTTTTTGCTAGCCTTCATTTTGCACTAAGTATGATCATTACTTGTGTATCCAAAACCCTTTAAACCAGTTTTGCCTTATGAGTCCACTATACCTACCTATATGAGGTATTTCCATACCATTCTAAGAAAATTTGCATGTGCCATCTCTAATTTTCAAAATAAATTTCTCTTTTGTGTGCTCTACCGCTCGCGAGGCAGTGAAGGGTGACCAATATTTTCCATGCTAGATGTGTTATTCTCACGATGAGTGTTTATTCACTTGTCATTGCACGAGAGTACGACAAAGGTATTAGGGATGCCCAGTCCTGAAATGAAAAATGAATTTACTTTATGTTGTCAAATAATAAGTTCCTTGGAAAGTGTTGGTATGGAGGGCACCCACGGATACGGTTAGCCATGGAAAGTGAAAGTAAAGGTGGAAAAAGGAATAACTTCATTTTCTATTTGGTAACTGCCTATGATATATCTAGCATTGAAAGTGTTGGGATCTCTAAGTCGTTTTCATTGGTCGGAAAAGTATGCCTCTCAAAAATGTTTTTATCTCTCAATTTAAGCTTTGAGCTCTGGCACGTCTACAAATCCCTACTTCCCTCCGCGAAGGGCCTTTCTTTTATTTATGCAATTTTTATTTTGAATTTGAGTCTCCATCTTCTCTTATAAAGCACCAACTAAGTGGCACTATGATCATATTTGAGCATTGGGTGTAGCTAATATTCGAGTGTGTTTCATGAATGGATCAATGATTGAGCATGATGGGCTAAGGATAACTTGCTTTAGTGTTGATATTTTAAAAGACATGGTTGCTTGTTGGTATGCTTGAGTATTAAAGTCTTCATGTCAAAACTAGACTATTGCTTTGAATCATATAAAAGTCCAAATGTCAATGCTATAAAGAAAAGAAATGCGATGAACATGTTAGGCAACATTCCACATAAAAAAACTGTTTTTATCATTTACCTACTCGAGGACGAGCATGAATTAAGCTTGGGGATGCTGATACGTCTCCAACATATCTATAGTTTTTTAAAGTTCCATGCTGTTATATTATCATTCTTGGATGTTTTACAATCATTATATTTATTTTATATCATTTTTTGGTACTAACCTATTGACATAGTGCCCAGTGCCAGTTGCTATTTTCTGCATGTTCTTTACATCGGAGGAAATAATATCAAACAGAGTCCAAATGCAGCAAAACTTCTTGAGGATTTTTTTGGGTCAGAAGACATCCATTGGGCCAAGGAAGCACCTGGGGGTGCCTTGAGGGGGGCAGCACCCACCAGGGTGCGCCTGGGGTCCCAGGCGCGCCCAGGTGGGTTGTGCCCACCTCAGGTGACCCCTGAACCGCCTCTTTTCTATATAAATAGCCCAATATTCCAGAAACCCTAGGGGAGTCGACGAAAATCAATTCCAGCCGCCGCAGAGTCCAGAACCATCATATCCAATCTAGACACCATCACAGAGGGGTTCAACACTTCCATTGGTGCCTCTCCAATGATGCGTGAGTAGTTCTTTGTAGACCTTCAGGGTCCATAGTTAGTAGCTAGATGGCTTCCTCTCTATCTTTTGATTATCAATACAATGGTCTCTTGGAGATCCATATGATGTAAGCCTTTTGCAGTGTGTTTGTTGGGATCCGATGAACTTTGAGTTTATGATCAAATCTATGTTTTTATCCATGAAAGTTATTTGAGTCTTCTTTGATATCTTATATGCATGATTACTTATAGCCTCGTATTTCTTATCCGATATTTTGGTTTTGTTTGGCCAACTTGATCTATTTATCTTACAATGGGAAGAGGTGCTTTGTGATGGGTCCGATCTTACGGTGCTTGATCCTAGTGACAGAAAGGGAAATGACACGTATGTATCATTGCTATTAAGGATAGCAAGATGGGGTCTATTTCTACATAAATAGATCTTGTCTACATCATGTCATCGTTCTTATTGCATTACTCTGTTTCTCCAGGAACTTAATACACTAGATGCATCCTGGATAGCGGTTGATGTGTGGAGTAATAGTAGTAGATGGAGGCAGGAATCGGTCTAATAATCTTGGATGTGATGCCTATATAGTGATCATTGCCTGGATATCGTCATGATTATTCAAAGTTCTATCAAATGCCCAACAGTAATTGTTTCCCACCGTTTGCTATTTTTCTAGAGAGAAGCCACTAGTGAAACCTACGGCCCCCGAGTCTCTTTTCATCATATTTTCTTTGCGATCTATTTTCCTTTGCATTTATTTTCAGATCTATTAAACCAAAATTACAAAAATACCTTGCTGCAATTTATTTGTTCCGCGGTTTATTTATCCTATCTACCACTTTTACCTCACGTTATTTGCCTATCTTGAGGCACCGTACCCAAAAGCGATTGACAACCCCTTTAACATGTCGGGTTGCGAGTATTTGTTATTTGTGTGCAGGTGCTATTTATGTGGTGTGAGGAGGTTCTCCTACTGGTTCGATAACCTTGGTCTCATCACTAAGGGAAATACCTAGAGTCGCTATACTACATCATCCCTTCCTCTTTGGGGAAATACGGACGTAGTTCTAGCAGACATCATGACCACATCACAAACTGAATGATGATCCTCGAGATCATCCCAACATCATCATCGGCATCCTGCCAAACTGTTACTAATCACATCATAATATCAACATATAAATCATCTAATAAGTCATTCCGTCCTGCGAATGTTGATCAAACGGTGTGACCTAGTACGAATTGTTCCCATGACCGAGGACGCGACTATCGATAGATTAAACACACACACTCTGCAGATGTTAGCACACTGTACACACACCACGGAACCCATGGCCTCGCACTCCCATTTGGGTGGACCAACAGTGTTCTGACAAAACTGATCTATTGCCCATGACCCTCTCCCGGCCACTTCGACCAACACCCCCTTTGGGTTCAGTCCCGGGTGGCCCCAATGTCAACCAATGACATCCAACGGCTACCGTCGTGGCAAAACATAAACAGTCCCAAAAGGGGACAAAAAGGAGCCTAATAACCACTACGGGCACACAAGGCTTATGTCTGCCTACTTGATTAGGGTAGCGCGCGCCCATAACCTTCCCTCGTTGGAGGCACCGGTGAGAGACATGACAATAGACCACATTAGGTCCTTCCCATGAAGGCAAATGTGGTTGCACTGGAAAAGCCCGATTCAGTGGCACCTGACCAACTTAATGACGGAATTTATCCCCAAAGTAGATCGGATACTCCGATATCATATATCCATCTGTCAACCAAGTCATGGCAATATCCAACAAATAATCCAAAGCATAACATAATACTCCGAGGACAGCATAAAAACTAAGGGCATGCTGAAACCAAGAGCGATAATACTATTAATCTCATAGCAACATCATGATATGCAACTAAGAACAACATGCAAGCATTATCTCCAAAATAATACTCCGAAGCAGCAGAATATCAACTACCATCATGAAAATAATCATACTGGCCACTAATAATCCAAATGGCAACATATCATCCTCATCAACTGCAAGCCTACATCCTAGTAATCCAAACAGTAGCATGGCACTAGCAAAATCAAAAACAACTCTGAGAAATGCCATGCACAAAGTCATGTAGCTAAAACAATATTTTAAATAAGTTCAAATAAATAAACCATGTCACTGCATTGCACTCATGCAAAAGGAGGGTGTGGCTTGCCTGGGGTGGAGGGATTCATCGGGAAGAAGTGCGAGAAGCTCGCGAAAAGAATCATCGGAAAACGTTCTCTCTCGGAGGGGGCTGAATAGGGTCAGGGGCAAAATGGACATTTTCAGAATGTCAAAACATGTTGAAAATGATTCCATCATAATGGGCTCAACGGAATGGAGAAGTGTGCTTTGGAATCACCTCATTTGGATTCTCGGGTAAAAATATACCGACGTTTAAAGCTCATCAACTAATCTGTAAAAATAACTTCTACAAACAGGTCCCTAGCAGTTTAAATAGAATGTGCCTTTTCAGGAATACGCTTTCTAACAGAGAAAGCACATATTATGAGGAAGAAGGGCCGAATTACACTTTCGCTGGAGGAAAACGTATTCCAAGAAATATGCTTTCACTTATCCACGTCAGCGACTCGGGTCAACGCCCTGAGCGGCTGACGAGGCGGACCTGTGGAGAGGTGGGGCCCACTAGAAGATCCTTATCCTTCCTCCTCGCGCTTGCTCGCGGGACAGAGGCAGCGGCGCACTGCGGGCGCGCGTTCCGATGATCTGGGTCGTCTCCGGCGACGCCCAGCACACCGGCGAGATCGGGAAGATGAGGTGCATCCATCCGTCCCATCCACGGCTAGTGGAGTGGACCGAGACAACGACGAGCTCGACACCGGCGGCAGGAGGTTCGGGCGTGGATGGAGACGGGGCTATGGTGGGTTTGGCGATGAATGGGGAGGTGGGGGAGATGCGCCGATGCACGGGTGGTCTACTGGTGGTGGCTAGAGGGGGAGGAGAGCTAGACTTCGAGCTAATTAAGGTTGGGGACTGAGGCAGCCATGGCAGCGATGGAGAGCGAGGAGAGGCTCCGACGATGGTCTGAGTGGTCGGGGAGGACTAGAGGAAAGTGGGGAGGAGCTTGGGATGCTCAGAGTGGCCCGGGGTTGGCCATTATATAGGCGGGGGAGGATGCCGAGAAAGAGGCCGTCGTGCATGTCGGGCCGAGGCTCTGACGAGCTCATCGAGCATGGGAGGGCACAGGAACACGACGAAGCAGCGGTGGCAAGCTTCACTGGGCAGCAAGAGCCAAGGAGGAGTAGAGGAAGAAGACAGGCGCATTTAAAGCCCTGTCGGCCACTGTTCACCCATGGGCATGTGGCAGCGAGCATAGACGAGGAGGTTTCCGGAGGGGGAGAGGGGTCCAAGGAGAAAGTGAAGATGAGGAGAAGACACTGGACATGATCACACGCGCAAAGACAACGAGAGGTAGAGGGGCCGGAGCTAGGCGGCGTCCTGGACGCGGCCACAGCAAGTAGAGCGCGTGAATTTGGCATGCCAGCTGTGTGATCACCATGCGACACGGCAAAGAGAGGTCATGAGAGGCAGGGAAACAATGTCTAGCTGATAGTCCTTCCAATATGGAGCGTTTATGAGTCTATGGCTTGATATGAGCCACCGTGGTTAAATGGTAGTCATCGTCTAAAGTTTGTTGTAGCAAACTTGGCCGTGCACTCATGATCAACAGGGAATTGATTGGAGCCAAATAAGCTGTATGGGATGATTAACTAAGGAAGGACTATGATCCTGGAGGTTTTGAGGATAATTGGATCACAAAACAACATGGCAAATAGGATAATTCCTTTAGTAGAAAAGGAATATTCCCAATAAAAGAATATTGGGATTTAAGCTAGGAAGGAAATGGCATGGTCTTGGGATGAGTTTAAGAATGATGAGCCACTTGGGAGAGGGAATGAGGTTGATTTCCCAGGTGGCAAGGCCACATAACCACTCCAAAAAGAAAAACAGAGCAAAAAGAAATTAAAGCAAAAATAAAAAGAAAAGGGCCAAAAACGAGGCTATCACAAACCTTCCCCCCCTTACAGAAATCTCGTCCTCAAGATTTGGTTGCTCAAGGAACAAGTATGCTTATACCTTAAGGAAACCGTTCCCAACTCGGGTATCCTTTTTCTTTGTATATTGTTCCCCCAAATTTCATATGATTTTCTTACCTTGCTCTAGGGTGGTTTGCTTCACCTTTACCACGTTCTGACAGGTTTTTCCTCATATAACAAAGCCTTATGCTGACCTTGACACTTTCATATCCGCCGGTGATATTCTGAGCATGACTTTCCTTTGGTCGGAAGAAACCTTTTACATAGGCTGTTGGGTTGTCCAAACGAATGCATGCTTTTCGGGTTCAAACAGTACTGAGAATCATGACCACTCTTCTGACGAGATCTGATTGCCTAACTGTGATACTGACTCCTCTTGGTTTGCTACTTTGGCTTGAGCATGAGATATTTACCAAAGATTCAACTGCCTGCAGTCACGGGTAATATAGCGGAGTATAGGCTTGTAGGTGTAGCATACCTCAAACATTAATATCTTGAGACTGGCCTGACCGGGATGTTGACGGGGAAGTGCTTCTCCTGACAGACTATCCATGCACTTGATTTTGCAAGTGGGTGCACCTGATCTGAGCGATTGTTCGGCTTTTTGGCTTACCCAGGTTGTCGGTATACCCATCTGTGGTAATAGACTGCAGGGTGTTTGACATGGTTGTTGACATCAAACTGCAGAGGAAATCTTGGATCTGACAGAATAGACTTGAATACTCCGCAATAACCACTTTAAGCGGGTCACCGGAATATGAAGTCCTTGAAGAATAGAGTAGGTCTATGAGGGCGTGCCTTTGTGGATTCATGGAATCTTGGCATCCAAGAGTTTTTGGGTAAGCGGTCCCCGATGGCCGCAAAAATCATCATACCTTTGTTGTCAGTCTCATCCTTTGACGGTCATGAATTTCTTTGTCAGGATACCTTACTAAAATAGCTTGGCCACATCTATCCTTGATCCTTCATGCTACCATGGATGTGGTTAGTGCAATATTTTTGGCATTATTCCTTGTGCCTATTTTCTGTCCTGGGTCCGCACATATATGACATATACTCGGGGCTTGTAGTTGTATAGAGCTTATTGTTGAGGCCATTCATACAAGAGATTGACAAGGGCTCTCTTTGTCTGGTGCGGGAATAATGACCTTGTGACCATTGTCAAGACTGTTGATTTTGCGTTGTCAGCTCCAGAACTTATCGATCCTTTCATTACATGAGATGTATCTCTGCTCATACTTATCGGCATGACTCATGAGATTGTTGGAGCCTTACTTGTCTTAGGCATATCTGCTTGAGCATTGTCGCGTCTCGTATGAGTGACTGATATGACCGAGGTTGCATGCTCACCATATGTAGGAAGAATATGCCACCGAACACTTGATTCTTGCGGGAGGCATATTTCTTGACTACTTTGTGCTTCTGACAAAAATGTTGTGAACCTGATTCTTGAGTTGTACTGACATAAACTGTCAACTAACTGGATAATCTCTTAGGATAGTGCAATAGTGTGGTCCTAACGTGGACTGAGTGGCTTACGGGAGAAGACATCTGAGTAGCATGCTGAGGAAGACTCGTTAGCTTCTGCTTGAAGATTGACCTGAGTATTGTGCTGGAGAAGCCAGGGTTCCGTACTCGAGAAGCTTCTCCTCGGGTTGCTTGTTGAGGAAGATTCAATTACTTATGTCAGAATCCTTCACTGGGGTATCTTGCTCTGGAAGACTGGGCATCTTGGATAGGAAGCAGTCCATATATCATACTGTGGAAAAAATTTGGAGGAGTCTTGCATCATAAGCTTCTTCTGATAGCGTGTGGAGGAAGTCTGAGCTTCTTATATCAACAACTTCTCACAGTGATAGGTGGACTGGATACTATACATATGTCCATAATATTTATGTGTCTAGTTACTTGCATGATAAAAGTTATTTGACTGACTTCCTTGGTCAAAGAACATTCGGGCCTTCTTTCCAAAGTAGAGCATGTTTGTCAATTGTTCATTCATAGCTGAAGCAGTCATTGTAACTGGATCATACCTTGTATCGAAAATGTACCATTGGTCTTGTACTTGCCTTGATGCTTTTGGTTGTTGTGAGCTTGCAAGTACATTCAATGTAATGACCTGGCGTGTCATGCCAAATTGCAGGTGATGCAGTGGTTGCTTTGCTTGTCTAGGAGTCCGATCGTGTGAGCTAGATCATGTCCCAGCCAGAGTCCCTGTGGAGTGGAGTTCACCACCTTCGTCATTCTTCCGCTGCTACGAGTGGTTCCGCTGCTAGCATAGGGAAAGTGTAGTACCGCAGGCATAGTGTCGATGTGCTGATGTGATCCTTTGTAACATCAGACCCTTGTATTTATCCTTGTAATAAGAGATGATTTTTTCTATGCCAAGCAGTGCCGTATTCCAGAAGAATTCTCCCCAATCTCTAGGCTCGAATATGGGGCATTTCGGTTTCTCGCCAAGACCCAGGTGGTGTCGTCTCCAAGCTCGGCCAAAGTCGTTTCCACCAGAGTCTGCACTGCCACTGCCTCGGTCCTCTTCGGTGCTCGTGCCCTGGCCAGAAGGGTGTGGCTCTCTCTCCTGCATCGGCCGGTGGCCGGAGCTCAGCCAGAGATGACCGGAGCAACTCGGGCAAGCGCCGGCGCGTGCAGCCGAGCCCCTTTGCTCCTTTGTCGAGCGTGGGTGAGAAGAATACGAAAAACTCTTCCCTGCCAGCTGGCGAGTGGCCCCCAGCAGTCCCACCTATCAGCCAGACCAAGGCGTTGACCCCGATCTTGTGCGGGAGTAAGTGGAGGCGTACTACGGTTTTACGTGTTCGGTAGGTGAAAACATATTCTACTGCAATTTTCAGCTCAAGTGCACTTTCTCTGACCTGAATACGTATTTTCCAGAAGTACGTTTTCTGCTTAACCCCACTGGCCGAATCAGTTAAATAGTGGTCTTTCACCCGTTAGCAACAGAAACGCATACATTTTTAATTATTTTTCTACTAACGAATGAACAACCGTATCTTTTTAACCGTGACTCTGAATCAGGTGATACCAATGCCCACATCTTTGTCTCGTCGAGCCTGTTTTGCTCACATCATTTTCACTATGGTTTGACATACTAGAAATGACCTTATTGCCCTTGCCCCTAATCAGCCCCCTCTAAGGGAGAACCCTTTCCGGCATTTCCTTCTGCGATCGTTCCGCACTTCTCCCCAGTGTATCCTTCACCCCCAGGCAAGCCACGATAACCACTTGCATGATAGCCATGCAGTAGCCATGGTTTTCTACTTGAACATTTAAAAAGTGTTTGTTTGTCTGCAACTGTTATTGCTGTTTTGGTACTGCTTATAGTTTCATGTTCATCTTCATGCTATGTTCGTATGCCCCTGGTTATCATGTATTCTTGCTAGTATTACTTTCGTATGGCATGCTTGGTAGTAGTACATGTTGGTGTTGGTCATGTTCTTTGGTGCATGACCATCATCTGCTACCGAGTACCTTGATATGCATGTTTCCTTCGCATCTATCTAGTTATATGCTTACTTGGTAGTATTACCATGATGTTCTTGCATGGTAGTTATTTTTTATGCTAGTGGTCATGTTATGCTATGAGTAGTGTTATACCTGTGATATTCATGCTCGTCAGTATGCCATGCTCATTCGGATAGATGATTCATTGCAGTTGATATGCTTGATGATTATGTTGCACCCCCCATGCTTATGTTGATATCATGCATTATAGTTGCATCATGTTATTTTAATATGGATCAACTTATTGCATTCAATTTTAACCGGACTTAAATGAACTCGAACAAATTGTTGGCTGAGTCATGGTGCCACCAAATCGAGCTGACCAGTGCAGCCACACTTACCTTATGGGGGGGGGGTCCTAGCTGGGTCTATTGTCATGCCTCTCGCCGGTGCCTCCAACGAGGGAAGGTTATGCACGAGCGCTACCTTGGCCGGGAAGAACGACATAAGCCTTGTGTGCCCATTGTTGTGATTGGTATACCATTGTCCCTGTTTGGAACCATTTATTGTTTTGCCACAATAGTGGCCGTTGGATGTCATTGGTTGACATCGGAGCCACATAGGACTTAGCCGAAAGGGGAGTTGGTCGGAGTGGCTGCGAGAGTGTGATGGCAATAGATCGGTGTTGTCGGAATGCCATTGGTCCACCTGAACGGGAGTGCAAGGCCATGGGTTCTGTGGTGTGGGTACAATGTACTAACCTCTACAGAGTGTGTGTTTAAATCTATCGATAGTCGCGCCTATGGATATGGGCCCAGTTCGTAGTCGGTCACACTGTGGGTCAATAGTAATAATAATAATATGCTTAATAACAACCTTGGTTTGATGATGAGAAAGATGTTGGTTGTGATCTAGAGGGATCATAGAGGTATCATGGATACCGAAGTTAGTTGGTCTTTATGTGATCGTGAGAGGATCACAGTGGTATCGAGGATACCGAGTTGGTGGATAATAGTGGTGTTATGCGAGAATCACGGGTAAATGTCAAGGTCCTTGTGGTCATGTAATGATTACTACGGTATGGTTAATACCAAGCTTGATTGGATCCTAAGATGATCGTGTGATGTCTGTAGTGGTAAGTGATGCATGTGATGGTTACGAGGTAACCCCGAGCAGAGTAAGTTGGTGCATGATAGTGTCATCATGTTGCATGCTAGTATCATCATATTCATTCGTGCATGCCATGCTCGTAGTGTTCTAGCTGTATCATGTTCATCTTGTTCATGCCATGTCATTCTGATAATATCATGTTAATCCATGTTAACCTGTAAATGCCATGCTGTTGTTTGTCTTGATTGCTTCTGGTTGCTGTGAGCTTGCAAGTACATTCAATCTACTGACCTGGCGTGTCATGCCAGTTTGCAGGTCATGCCGGATTTGATTGCTTGTTTACCGTGGATCCTTTGTTTGCAAGCTAGGATGAGCGTTCCTGCCAGAGTTCCCGTGGAGTGGAGTTCATCACTGTCGTCGCTATTCCACTGCCAGTAGTTATTCCGCTGCTTCGTGTTGTTCTGCTGCTTGCATGGAGCAACTGTGGTAGGCGTAGTGTCGCCGTGCCGATGTAATCCCATTGTACCCATATAGATTGTAATAAAGAGATAATTTGTTCTATGCTAAGCAGTGTCGTATTCCAGAAGACTTCCCCTCGATCTCTGGGCTGGAATACAGGGCGTTCCGGTTTCTCTGAGTCGGGGTGACACAAGGCTTGGCACCCCGATCCGCACGGAGCAGGGGGCCTTGCACGTCAGCCCAGGATAACACCTAACGCACGATAGGTCCATGATACAGCATTCCAGGTATAAGAATATTCATCAAATACATGTATATAGGATTACATCATTGATGAATACAATCATCTGGCATAGCTCTACGACTATCTAAAGGCCGGCAGAAGTATTGGTTTGTCAGCATATTGACTCTGGCTGGGCTCCACAACTCACAGGACTGGCAAGGTTACGGCCTAGCGCGATGAATCTCCCCCTGCAATCTGGCCACGTACAAGGCCAGGTGAGTACTTTGAATGTACTCGCAATATAACCAAATATATAGCATCCAAACAAGCAGATGACAAAGCAAGTACCAAGCGCATGCAACAACCTACCTCATAGCAATTACTAAGCATGGCATGATATTAACTAGAGACATAGATCAAACTAAGCACATACAACATCATAACATCTACTAGCAAGGAAATAACATGGCATAGCGTGGTAATCACATAAAACATGGCATAGAATAGCATCTCAATCATAACACGGCATGGATGTATCTACGAGACATGGATACATGCATGAACTACTATGCTGCAAATGAACTACCAGTTACCTCCCATGAAGACATACTGTTCATCAATCACTTACTTAGCCACCGCCTCTCTAGGAAAAATCATGACTCACCGAGATCTCATCTCGTGATCATATTAAAAACAACTCAACTAATGACTCATCGAGATCTCATCTCGTGATCATATCAAAACATCACCGTGACTTCTCATGACTATCTCACAGTCCAAGTCACCACATTCTTTATCACACAATAGTTATCACATTAGTTATTTCCAGTTTATCCTCCATTTCGACCAAGACACGATAGTGTGACCTACTACAAACTGTGCCCATGATCGATGCGGCTATCGATAGATTTAACACACACTCTGCAGAAGTTAGCACATTGTACCCACACAACAGAACCCATGGCCTTGCACTCCCATTCGGGTGGACCAACGGCGTTCCAACAAAACCGATCTATTTCCCATGACACTCTCCCGGCCACTCCGACCAACTCCCCTCTAGGCTAGGTCCTGGGTGGCCCCGATGTCAACCAATGACATCCAACGGCCACCATCGTGGCAAAACATGAACGGTCCCAAACGGGGGCATGAGCTCAAAACCAAACACAGGCAGACAAGGCTTATGTCCTCCTACCTGATCAGGGTAGCGCGTGCCCATAACCTTCCCTCTTTGGAGGCACCGGCGAGAGGCATGTCAATAGATTGCATTAAGGCCCTCCCATAAAGGCAAGTGTGGCTGCACTAGAGAAGCTCGATTTGGTGGCACTATAACTTGATCCCATCGATGATGGAGGAGGTTTGTTATTATTAAGTCATATTATTACCTTCTCCATCATCATCAACATTATGAGCATATTTAACATGATTGCAACAATGAGCATGCAGCATAAAAATGCATTAACAAAATACCAAGCTTCTCAAGTGAACAACTATAGCATATGGGACAAGGCGAAATAAAAGCACTAGCATATCAACAATGTAACGGAATCATCATAGCATCGATACTACTGTCATGAAGCTAAATCAAAATAGAGGCATGGTATTATCAATAACAATATCCTAGCTAGCATGGCGAAAGATATCATGAAGGGCAAACATGGCATGGCAAGCAATACAACATATACCACAACTAAAATAACTGCAGACGAAACAGATAAGAAACCACGACAACTGCACACATACACACAAGGTGCAAGCAAAGTGAACATGCAAGTTCGGGGCTCATGATAAGAGGTTGGCTTTCCTGGGGGTTGAGGAATACTTCGGGAATGGATGTGATCACCTTGCGAAAAAAATAGCCGGAAAAGGGTTCTCTCTCAGAGGGGTTGGATTAGGGCAGGGAAAAATGGGCATTTTTAGAATGTGAAAACATCAAGAAAATAGTCCCATCGAAAAGAGCTTGACAAACAGAGAACGTGAGTGTTGGAATTACCTCAATCGGAGTTACAGTTGAAAAGTTGTGGCCATTCACTTTTTAGGCAGAAAAGGCACTAAACAATGAACGTTCACAAAATAACCACTTCGGCGGGCGGGGCTGAAAACCGAAAGCCCATTTTAGAAAATACGTTTCCAGAGAATAGAAAGCATATTCCAGACAATATGTTTCAGTTAACAAAAAATATATTCCAGCGAATACATTTTCAGGGTAATGAAAACACACTTATGGAGATGCGTCCACTTACGGTGATGTGGCATCTCCCAGACGATGACAAGCGGGCCCCACTGGACCAAGGGGGTCTCACTGGTGGTGGCTAGCGGCATGGAGGAGGCGCGACTTGCTCCAATTTAGGAGGAGGCCGGCAGGGGCCGAGGCGGCAATGGAGGTCGAGGAGGGGCTCTGAGGGGAGGTTGGAGAGGTCGGGGAGGTGTAGGGGAGCGATGGATGGCTAGTGGTGTAGACAAGAGAGCTCGGGGCGGCCTTAAATAGGCGGGGACGAAGGGGCCAAGCTGACCGTCACTGCGGACGTGGCCAGAGCCGCGGACGCATGTGCGATCGAGCTCGGTCGACGGAAGGCGCTAGAGAGCAACATGCGAGGTCTCACGGGGTAGAAGAGGTTGAGGGGCACAGGGGAGAAGAAGCCAGGGGAGGAAGACGATGACCAGCTACAGTCCGTCTGTGGGTGCGTGGTGACAAGCGCCAGCGAGTGAGCTGCAGGAGGGGGAGAGAGGTCCGGGGAGAAGAGGACGGCGAGGGTGAGGTGGGAGACACGCCCGTGCACGCCGGGACATTGAGCAGAGGAGGGGCCCGAAGCAAACAACGTCCTGGACACGTGCACTGCATGCCAAGTCGGTGGTCACCGCGTGAGATGGCGCACGTGGTTGAACCCTGGCCAGCTAACCATGTCCAGTAGATAGGACATCCAACGAAGAGTGCCAATGTGCAAAGAAACGATTACAGGGGCTTAATTGGTGAATAGAGCTTGTAGTGTTTTAGCCGCACAGCAAGGTGTTTGTTGTGAACTAGGGAGGCTGCACTTGGGGATGGATGCTGATCTTTGGCTGGGTTTGATCACTTACTAAGGTGATTAAGATGGAAAGGTTTCAGCTCAAGAGGAGGGGTTTAGCTGGTAGTTTCTGTACAAAATGCCACACTGTCCAGAAATGCAAACATTGACGTTGTACTCACATACTAGCTTGAATTGAGCTGAAACTGAACATGGCAGGATGATTTGGTTATATGAGATTGCCATAAAATTTTCAGACCATTTGGACAAGACAAAGTGGTACCTCCTTCATAATGCACCTCTCTGGACGGAACCTTGGGAAAAATCCTAAGGGGAAATGGCTAAATGAAATGAGCCCAAATTTTCTGAAGATAGGTTATATGGATAGGAGAAGGTCCTGGAAAACTTTTAGAAATAATGAAGCAATATAAAATATACTTGCTTCACAAACTGGAAATATTAACAGAGTCAAAGATTTGAAGCTGTGATCACATAGATGATTGGATCCTGAGATGATCATGTGATGTCCGTGATGGTCAGCTTATGCATGTAATGGTTACGAGGTAACCCCGAGCAGAGTAAGTTGGTGCATGATAGTGTTATCATGTTGCATGCTAGTATCATCATGTTCATATGTTCATGCCATGCTAGTATTGTTCTAGCTGTATCATGGTCATCTTGTTCATGCTATGATTGATATTATAGTATCATGTTAATCCTTGTGCACTTGTAAATGTCATGCTGTTGTTTATCTAGATGCTTCTGGTTGCTGTGAGCTTGCAAGTACATTCAATGTACTGACCTGGTGTGTCATGCCAGTTTGCAGGTCATGCCCGGTTTGATTGCTAGTTTGTTCTGGATCCCTTGTTTGCAAGCTAGGATAAGTGTTCCAGTCGGAGTCCCTGCGGTGTGGAGTTTATCACCGTCGTCATTATCCGCTGCTAGAAGTCATTCCGTTGCTTCGCGTTGTTCTGCTGCTTGCATGGAGCAACCATGGTAGACATAGTGTCGCCGTGCCAATGTAATCGTTTGTATCCCTATAGATTGTAATAAAGAGCTGATTTGTTCTATGCCAAGCAGTGTCGTATTCCAGAAGACTTCTCCTCGATCTCTGGGCTGGAATACGGGGCGTTCCGGTTTCTCTAAGCCAGGGTGCCACAAGGCTTCGTACAAGGGTCTGATGTTACAAAGGATCACGTCAGCACGACGTCACTACGCCTGGGGTACTACACTTGATCTATGCTAGAGCAGAACAACTCGTACCAGCGGAAATCTTCTAGCAGCGGAAGACTGATGAAGGTGGTGAACTCCACTTTGCATGGACTCTGGCTGGGACACGATCTAGTGAAAGCACAAGTGCTCCCTCGGTGATTTTGGTAATTAATGTCAACATATCTCTTGTTGGACTAACACTTTTACCTAGTATGTTTCAGACAAGTTCAACAATGGAGTGGCATGGACTAAAGGATGTGGAACCCCTTCAAGATGCTAAGGACAAAGGATTGGCTCAAGCTCCAATCTCAAGACTCTACATTTTAAATTTTAGTGATCCAAGATCACATTGAGTCTATAGGAAAAGCCAATACTATCAAGAAGGGATGAGGTGTTGCTTAATGGCTTACTTCCTCAAAGTGCTTAGTGATATGCTCCAAAGCCCTCAACTACTTTCTCACATCCACATATGTCCTATACCAAAAGTCTAACTCGGCCCTACTGATTCTTTCTATCTAGCGCCACCGAGTTCAGATGTCTTATCCACTGCCACAAACCCTAGGCAAATCGGTCTCACCGAGATGGGATTGTAATCTCTCTGTGTATGTCCATTGCCCAAATCGGTCTCACCGAGTTTAAGTAATCGGTACTACCGAGATTACAATGCAAACTCTCTGGTTAACTTATTACCAAAATCAGTCCTACCGAGTTTGTGTAATCGGTCTCACCAAGTTTGCCTGACCAACTCTCTGGTTAGCTTATTACCAAAATCGGTCCCACCAAGTTTGAGTAATCGGTCTCACCGAGATAACATTATGCCCTAACCCTAACCATATCGGTCCTACCGAGTTGCATGTCGGTCCCACCGAAAATCCTAACGGTCACTAGATTTGCTGAATCGGTCCGCCCGAGTTTCTCAATTCGGTCCCACCGAGTTTGGCAAGTTGTGTGTAATGGTTAGATTTTGTGTGGAGGCTATATATACCCCTCCACCTCCTCTTCATTCGTGGAGAGAGCCATCAGAACGAACCTACACTTCCAGCATACATTTTCTGAGAGAGAACCACCTACTCATGTGTTGAGGCCAAGATATTCCATTCCTACCATATGAATCTTGATCTCTAGCCTTCCCCAAGTTGCTTTCCACTCAAATCTTCTTTCCACCAAATCCAAATCCTGTGAGAGAGAGTTGAGTGTTGGGGAGACTATCATTTGAAGCACAAGAGCAAGGAGTTCATCATCAACACACCATTTGTTACTTCTTGGAGAGTGGTGTCTCCTAGATTGGCTAGGTGTCACTTGGGAGCCTCCGACAAGATTGTGGAGTTGAACCAAGGAGTTTGTAAGGGCAAGGAGATCGCCTACTTCGTGAAGATCTACCGCTAGTGAGGCAAGTCCTTCGTGGGCGACGGCCATGGTGGGATAGACAAGGTTGCTTCTTCGTGGACCCTTCGTGGGTGGAGCCCTCCGTGGACTCGCGCAACCGTTACCCTTCGTGGGTTGAAGTCTCCATCAACGTGGATGTACGATAGCACCACCTATCGGAACCACGGCTCAAAAATCACCGTGTCTCCAAATTGCGTTTGAATCCTCCAATCCCTTCCCTTTACATTCTTGCAAGTTGCATGCTTTACTTTCCGCTGCTCATATACTCTTTGCATACTTGCTTGATATGTGTTGTGATTGTTAAACTTGTGCCTAGACTCCACTCGAACTTAAGGAAGTTAAAAACTGCAACTTTTGGTACTTAGTGTCTAATCACCCCCACTCTAGACACCTCTTCTCGATCCCTTTCAATTGGTATCAGAGCTTTGGTCTCCATTGCTTTGGTTTAAACACCATTGGAGGAAGATGGATGAGTCTACTATTGGGAGTCTTAGACATAGAGTGCCTATACTTGATGGAGAGTACTTTCATGAGTGGAAAAATGAGATGCTTGTGATTTTCAATCAATATCATTTGAACAAGTACATTGCTAGCCCTTCTGCACCTCATGTTGATCCTATGCATCCTACCCTTGATGAGTCAATTGACATGGTCCGCAATCTTAGAACTGCCGAACTTATCATTAGAGGCTTGCCTAGAAACTTGATAGGATGTTTGCCTACTCTTAAGTGTGCCTACACCATATGGAAATTTCTTGAGGAACGCTTTCCAAATTATTCCTTGAAAAATCTTGATGAAATTCTCCATAAGTCTATTGCCTTGAGTAAGATGAATTCTAGTGATCCTATGTTTGGTGATTGTCTATTTGAGCTTACAAACCTTATGCGTGCCAAAGGAGATGTTGGAATTATTAGTGATATTATTTCCGAAGCTATAAAAATTCATAAACAAGATCATTGTCAAAATCACTCTAACGAATTACCCTCTCTAGGATTTGATCCACCACATGACGATGTTGAACATGGATACTATGATGAGGATGATGATAGTGACTTCGATCTTGATGATGCAATGAGACACTTTGGTCTTATGGCAAATCTTCGGGGATATATGGCAGGAGGAAAGGAATGGGTTCTTGATAGTGGATGTACCGATCACATGACCGGAGATAAAGACATGTTTCGTGAGCTTGCTGAAAACGATGGTCCTCGAAAGTATGTCACTTTCGGTGACAACTCAAAGGGTAAGGTGGTTGGCCTCGGTAAGGTGGCCATATCACATGATAGCTCCATACAAAATGTCATGCTCGTTGAATCTCTTGGCTACAACTTACTTTCAGTATCTAGACTTGCTGATTTCGGTTTCAATGTCCTATTTACTGAAGTAGATTGCCAAGTGTTTCGTAGAGATAATCATAAAATGGTCTTTACCGGTGTGCGTAGAGGTGATCTATACATTGTTGATTTCACTAAAAAGGCTCAACCTAGAACTTGCTTTATTGCTAAATCCTCTAAAGGTTGGTTATGGCATAGACGATTAGGTCATGTTGGTATGCGAAACCTTGACAAGCTTATTAAAGGAAATCATATCCTTGGAGTTAACGATGTCATATTTGATAAGGATAGACTTTGCAGCGCTTGTCAGGCAGGTAAACAGGTTGGAGGAAGGCATCCCGTGAAGAACATCATGACCACAAGGAGGCCACTCGAGCTACTTCACATGGATCTCTTTGGTCCCAACGCCTACAAAAGTCTCGGTGGAAATTCTTTTGGTCTAGTTATAGTTGATGATTTTTCAAGATTTACGTGGGTGTTCTTTCTCGATGATAAATCGCAGGTCCAAAAGATCTTCAAAAACTTCGCTAGGAAGGCCCAAAATCAATTTGAAGTGAAGATCAAGAAGGTTCGCAGCGACAACGGAACGGAGTTCAAGAACGCAAATGTGGACACCTTTCTTGACGAAGAAGGGATTTCACACGAGTTCTCGGCTACGTACACACCTCAACAAAATGGAGTTGTTGAGAGGAAGAACCGGACGCTCATCGAAATGGCGAGAACGATGCTTGATGAGTACAAGACGCCGAAGCACTTTTGGGCGGAAGCGGTTGAGACAGCTTGTCATGCAACAAATCGCTTGTATCTTCACAAGCTACTCGGCAAGACGGCATACGAGCTCCTCACCGGTAACAAACCCCAAGTTGGATACTTTCGAGTATTCGGCTCAAAGTGCTACATTCTTGATAAGCATCATCGTTCTAAATTTGCTCCTAAGTCTCATGAGGGTTTCCTACTTGGTTATGGCTCAAACTCTCACACATATCGTGTCTACAACAATTTCACCCGAAAGGTTGAAGAAACGGTAGATGTGAAGTTTGATGAATCTAACGGCTCGCAAGTAGAGCAATTGCCAATTGATGTAGGAGACAAAGATCCCTCGGAAGCAATCCAAGACTTGTCTATTGGCAAGATTCGTCCAACGGAAGGTGAAGGAGAGTACCTCGTCCGTCCAAGTGGAAGCTTCTACCTCACGACAAGGTGAACCAAGAGTTGATATGTAAGCATCCACAAGTGGGACACACCAAGATGAAGAAAATGAGGAAGTGTGCCAAGACGAACGTCAACAACCTCCTTCTCCACCACGACAAGAGAACGACAACGCCAACAATGAAGAAGGCCAAGAAGAAGAACAAGATGAAGAAGATGTTCAACGAAGACCCAAGCAAAAGCTTTCACGAGTTCGAGCAAGAATTGCTAAAGATCATCCCGTCGAGCAAATCTACAACGACATCCAAACCGGGAGAATCACTCGCTCTAAAACTCGTTTGGCTAACTTTTGTGAACACTATTCATTCATCTCTAGCATTGAACCTATGAAGGTTGAAGAAGCATTGGAAGATCCGGATTGGATAAATGCCATGCATGAAGAGCTACACAACTTTGAGAGAAATCAAGTTTGGACATTGGTTGAGAAGCCCGACAACAACCACAACATCATCGGTACCAAATGGGTGTTTCGCAACAAGCAAGATGAAGATGGACAAGTAGTTCGCAACAAAGCACGTCTCGTCGCCCAAGGCTACACACAAGTCGAAGGTATGGACTATGGTGAGACTTATGCTCCCGTTGCTAGACTTGAGTCCATTCGCATCTTACTTGCCTATGCTAATCACCATGATATCACCTTGTACCAAATGGACATTAAAAGTGCTTTTCTAAATGGTGAAATAGAGGAGGAAGTTTATGTTAAACAACCTCCCGGCTTTGTTAATCCTAAGAAACCTAATCATGTTTACAAACTTCACAAAGCTCTTTATGGTCTTAAACAAGCTCCTAGAGCGTGGTATAAATGCTTGACCAAGTTCCTTATTGAAAAAGGCTTTGAAATTGGAAAAATAGATTCTACTCTTTTTACTAAAAGGGTCAATGGAGAACTATTTGTGTGCCAAATCTATGTTGATGATATTATATTTGGTTCTACTAACCCTCATTTTAGTGAAAAGTTTGGAAAGCTAATGTCGGAGAAGTTTGAGATGTCTATGATGAGTGAACTCAAATTCTTTCTTGGTTTGCAAATCAAGCAAACTAAGGAAGGTACCTTTGTCTCTCAAACGAAGTACACCAAGGACTTATTCAAGAAGTTCAATATGCAAGAATGCAAAGGTATGACTACACCCATGCCTACTAGTGGACATCTTGATTTGACCAAAGATGGTGAACCGGTCGATCAAAAGGTTTATCGCTCTATGATTGGTTCATTGTTATATCTATGTGCTTCACGTCCCGATATCATGCTAAGTGTGTGCATGTGTGCACGATATCAAGCTGCTCCTAAAGAATGTCATCTTAAGGCCGTGAAAAGGATAGTGAGATACTTAATCCATACACCAAATTTTGGCATTTGGTATCCTAAGAGGGCCTCTTTCGATCTTGTTGGCTACTCCGACTCGGACTATGCCGGTGACAAGGTTGATAGAAAGTCCACTTCGGGTACTTGTCAATTTCTTGGTAGATCTCTTGTGTCTTGGTCTTCCAAGAAACAAAACTCGGTATCCTTATCCACCGCCGAAGCGGAATACATTGCCGCTGGTTCATGTTGTGCTCAATTACTTTGGATGACCCAAACTCTTAAAGATTATGGGATATATGTGAAACATGTTCCATTACTTTGTGACAATGAAAGTGCTATCAAGATTGCTCACAATCCCGTGCAACACTCTCGAACTAAGCATATTGAAGTTCGTCATCATTTCATTCGAGATCATGTTGCTAAGGGTGACATTAATCTTAAGCATGTTCGCACCGAAAAGCAATTAGCGGATATATTCACTAAACCACTTGATGAGAGAGTGTTTTGCAGGTTAAGAGGTGAATTGAACATCATTGATGCTTCAAACTTGGAGTAGGAACTCCATTGGATACATGCAAGACATGAGCTTATGACTAATCCTTGATATTTCTCTTATGATGAAATCTTATGTCTTGGATATATTTGCACCTTGCATGTTATCTAACCCATGTAGGTACTTGGATGAATCTAAGTCTATGAGATTGCAACTCACTCACATCTTGAGCAATCTCTACATCACCAAGTCTCTACACAATGGTGGTTGAAGACAAGGAAGCACGAAACCATTCAAACATATCCTTTGACAAATTCTATGTTGAGTTTCATGATTGTCATTTTGGATACACAAGTGCTCTTCCTTGCAAAAACTAACCCATGTAGGTAGATGAACTCAAATTCCAAGTGGTGCTCCCAACTCTTGATGAGCTACATCAACCTTGAGCAACCCACACAAGTTCAACTACATGATCACGATCAACACCACCACCCAAGGTATGTTATTCCATCTTAGAGAAGCTTTACTCCAAGTCATGAGTCAAAGCAACTCGACAAGATGTGAATACATCAAGATGCTTAAACGAAAAATGGTAACCCCATTTTGAGCTTAAACGATGAGTATGACCTATGATCAAGTGATCTCACTTGACTCCTAAGTCAATATACTCTAACATAGGTGACTTTGTCGCCGACCATTCTAGATGAAGTTCTCTGTGTTCTTTTCTGTGCTCTTGCATTTGTCTCATGCATATTTATTTCCCCTTTCAAAAAAAAACTTCATCTAGATTTCTTTTCTTTCTCTTCTGTTCTGCATTCCCTGCATTCAATTCATTGCAAATCTTTCAGTTAATTCCTTGCAAATCCTTGTGAGATCTTACTTGTCTAGTGAGCTGAGGTGACAAGTGTTTTCTCTGTGATGAAATCGGTCACACCGGTTTCTTGTTTTCGGTCTAACCGAAATCATTCGGTGCAACCGAAGCATCCAACTCGGTGCCACCGATTTCACAACAGGAAATTTTTTTTGCCACTTATTCCTGCATTCTTTTCATCCAGCTCCACTCAATGAATCTTGTCCTCTACAAGCATCACATTTTTATCATTGCTTTGTGATGTGACTCAAGGACCAAACCCATTCACGACAAATTCCAGAAGGCCCTTCTTGGAAATTGATGTCAACAGAGGAGAGAGAGATCACATCAAAGCTTAATCACTTCAATAGGGGAAAAGCGATATACTTCAACAGGAGGAGAGATATCTCCAGGGGGAGAGAATACTCAAGAAGAGAGTAATCCTCAAGGATCCCAGATGCTTGGTGTTCAAGAGGAGAGATGCCACATGTCTTCTTGAGGGGAAAGACATGTTCATATGTGCTTATTTGCACTTTGCTCTGATTTTGCATCTTGCTCTGATTTTCTATTCCCTATCTTCTCCCAGTATCCCATGCTAGATTCAGGGGGAGCAAGACATCTAAGGGAAAGAAATTCTTTAAATTCATTGCACATCTTTACCTTTGGGGACATGTCTATATCAAATGTAGTACTTGGTACTCACTCTCAACATGTCATCCCAGTCTTGGTACTCTTGTGGTTTCTTTTGTTTGCTCTAGCTAGTAGGTGTATCTGTGTTATCTAACCTTGTTTACACAGGTTCATTCCATCCTAAGCCAACTCAAGACCACAAGGTAAGTATATGCATCACAGTCATGTGTATGAGGAGTTCTTGCTGATGTACATACTGTTTGCAAGAAGGACTCATGAGCATGAAGGTACATTTCCCGTATTCACATCATTTGCTCTGATGCATATAGCCAAGATACATGTAACACATTGCCTTCTCTGTCATGCTTATGCATTCACATGCTCCTATATTTCATATTCACATGGTTGCATACATGTAGGGGGAGCCTATGCATGTTACATGTCTTTCCAAAGCTTTACTTGTTATTCTCTATATCTTTATTTGAAGCTTTGATGTATGTTGCCATCAATTACCAAAAAGGGGGAGATTGAAAGCACAAGTGCTCCCTGGGTGATTTTGGTAATTAATGTCAACATATCTCTTGTTGGACTAACACTTTTACCTAGTATGTTTAAGACAAGTTCAACAATGGAGTGGCATGGACTAAAGGATGTGGAACCCCTTCAAGATGCTAAGGACAAAGGATTGGCTCAAGCTCCAAGCTCCAGACTCTTCATTTTATATTTTAGTGATCCAAGATCACATTGAGTCTATAGGAAAAGCCAATACTATCAAGAAGGGATGAGGTGTTGCTTAATGGCTTACTTGCTCAAAGTGCTTAGTGATATGCTCCAAAGCCCTCAACTACTTTCTCACATCCACATATGTCCTATACCAAAAGTCTAACTCGGCCCTACCAATTCTTTCTATCTGGCGCCACCGAGTTCAGATGTCTTATCCACTGCCACAAACCTTAGGCAAATCGGTCTCACTGATAGGGATCTCGGTCTCACCGAGATGGATTGTAATCTCTCTCTGTATGTCCATTACCCAAATCGATATCACCGAGTTTAAGTAATCAGTACTACCGAGATTACAATGCAAACTCTCTGATTAACTTATTACCAAATCGGTCCTACCGAGTTTGTGTAATCGGTCTCACCGAGTTTGCCTGACCAACTCTCTGGTTAGCTTATTACCAAAATCAGTCCCACTGGGTTTGAGTAATCGGTCTCACTGAGATTACGTTATGCCCTAACCCTAACCATATCGGTCCTCCCGAGTTACATGTCGGTCCCACCAAAAATCCTAACGGTCACTAGATTTGCTGAATCGGTCCGACCGAGTTTCTCAATTCGGTCCCAGCGAATTTGGCAAGTTGTGTGTAACGGTTAGATTTTTTGTGGAGGCTATATATACCCCTCCACCCACTCTTCATTCATGGAGAGAGCCATCAAAACGTGCCTACACTTCCAGCATACATTTTCTGAGAGAGAACCACCTACTCATGTGTTGAGGCCAAGATATTCCATTCCTACCATATGAATCTTGATCTCTAGCCTTCCCCAAGTTGCTTTCCACTCAAATCTTCTTTCCACCAAATCCAAATCCTGTGTGAGAGAGTTGAGTGTTGGGGAGACTATCATTTGAAGCACAAGAGCTAGGAGTTCATCATCAACACACCATTTGTTACTTCTTGGAGAGTGGTGTCTTCTAGATTGGCTAGGTGTCACTTGGGAGCCTCCGACAAGATTTTGGAGTTGAACCAAGAAGTTTGTAAGGGCAAGGAGATCGCCTACTTCGTTGAGATCTACCGCTAGTGAGGCAAGTCCTTCGTGGGCGACGGCCATGGTGGGATAGACAAGGTTGCTTCTTCGTGGACTCGCGCAACCGTTGCCCTTCGTGGGTTGAAGTCTCCATCTACGTGGATGTATGATAGAACCACCTATCAGAACCACAGCTCAAAAATCACCGTGTCTCCAAATTGCGTTTGAATCCTCCAATCCCTTCCCTTTACATTCTTGCAAGTTGCATGCTTTACTTTCCGCTGCTCATATACTCTTTGCATGCTTGCTTGATATGTGTTGTGATTGCTAAACTTGTGCCTAAACTCCACTCCAACTTAAAGAAGTTAAAAAACTGCAACTTTTGGTACTTAGTGTCTAATCACCCCCTCTATACAACTCTTCTTGATCCCTCTCATCTAGCTCGCACGATCGGACTCCTGGACAAGCAAAGCAATCACAGCATCACCTGCAATCTGGCATGACACGCCAGGTCAGTACATTGAATGTAATTGCAAGCTCACAACAACAAAAGCATCAAGGCAAGACAACAACATAGCATTAATAGGTTAATTAATTAACTGCTACCTGGAGGTGGAAACAACTACTAAGCATGATATAAAACTACTAAAATACTGATGAACTAACATCTCAATCTCAACATCCAGCTCACTCTTGGCTATCCGACCAAGCAATATACCATCTCGATCACCTTGTGATCCACATGATCACCTCGTGATCAAAACAACCACACGATCACCTCGTGACCACATCACAAACTGAATGATGATCCTCGAGATCATCCCAACATCATCATCGGCATCCTGCCAAACTGTTACTGATCACATCAATATATAAATCATCTAATAAGTCATTCCGTCATGTGAGGGTTGATCAAACGGTGTGACCTAGTACTAACTGTGCCCATGACCGAGGACGTGGCTATCGATAGATTAAACACACAAACTCTGTAGAGTTAGCACACTGTACCCACACCACGGAACCCATGGCCTCGCACTCCAATTCGGGTGGACCAACGGTGTTCCGACAAAACCAATCTATTTCCCATGACACTCTCCCGGCCACTCCGACCAACACCCCCTTTGGGTTCAGTCATGGGTGGCCCCGATGTCAACCAATGACATCCAATGGCCACCATCGTGGCAAAACATAAACGGCCCCAAACGGGGACAAAAAGGCGCCTAACAACCACTACTTGCACACAAGGCTTATGTCCACCTACCTAATCAGGGTAGCGCGCGCCCATAACCTTCCCTCGTTGGAGGCACCGGCCAGAGACATGACAATAGACCGCATTAGGGCCTTCCCACAAAGGCAAATGTGGTTGCACTAGAAAAGCCCGATTTTGTGGCACCTCACCAACTTAATGACGGAATTTATCCCCAAAGTAGATCGGATACTCCGATATCATATATCCATATGTGAGCCAAGTCATGGAAATATCCAACAAATAATCCAAAGCATAACATAATACTCCGAGGATAGCATAAAAACCAAGGGCATGCTGAAACCAAGAACGATAGTACTACTAATCCCATTGCAACATCATGATATGAAACTAAGAACAACATGCAAGCATTATCTCCAAAATAATACTCCGAAGCAGCAAAATATCAACTACCACCATGAAAATAATCTTACTGGCCACTAATAATCCAAATGGCAACATGCCATCCACAACAACTGCAAGCCTACATCCTAGTAATCCAAATAGTAGCATGGCACTAGCAAAATTAAAAACAACTCCGAGAAATGCCATGCACAAAGTCATGTAGCTAAAACAATATTTTAAATAAGTTCAAATAAATAAACCATGTCACTGCATTGCAATCATGCAAATGGAGGGTGTGGCTTGCCTTATCTTCCTGCTGGTTTTATTATTACTGCCGGAAAAGGGGCATAACAGATGTGAACTTGCTGTTGATAATTGATTCAGGGCACTATTTGTATACTGAGCAGATATTCCCAACATAATGTACTCAACTGAGAGTGCCATATTGTTGATCTTCCATATCTTTTCTATCCTTGCTGCTTCTTCGAGTTCAGCGTCGGTTGATGAGAAAATCTTTTTAGGGGGAAAATAATGTAACGTCGAGGCCCAAAAGAAGTAAACAACTCAACAAAAAAAAATATACAAAAAGGCATACAATTCACACACAAGCAATATCACACAATATGCACACCTACTTAAGCACACAAATCTCATGGAAACTCAGGTACTACGATCTAACATGTTGTGGCAGTGTGCATGAAGACGAAACAAAGTGTGGAAATGTTGGTGTAAAGATCGCTACACTTAGTGCTAGCTTATCAAGGTAGCAACCTAGACTAGCTTGGAGATGAGGACGTACTTGGAAACCATGTAGCAGGACACGAATGTCGTGACCACATTATTATCAAGTAGACGGAAGGAATCCGTACTCGTCCACAGGATAAGATAGCAAGCAAAGCTGAGTCGGCAGACATTGCCCTTTCTTGATGACTAAAATCATTAAGGGTTGCCAACACGACAAGAGAAAACCACGATCCGGGGTAGAAGCATGTCTACCACCGACACCATAGGCGGAGCTGAAAGAAGGATATCGGCGTGATACGTGAGCACCATTTCTGAAACAGTGCCGGGATCACTTGGCATCACTCTGTTGGGACAGAAATGATGCCAAACACCGAAAGAAAAAGGAAACTAGAGGAATGAAGAGGCCGAGCTGTAGTGTATTAGGATCTGATGCCATCTACACTCACTTGATAAGCCGTTAGCAGAAATACTAAGGCTATATGCATGCTATGCAGCAACCAAATGCAACAAACAATACACACTCTATACTACCGACTACTACCTCTTGCGCTAACTAGGGCGTCCTACAGCCAGACCTGCTCTAATACCAAGCATGTGGCACCCCGACTCAAAGAAACTAGAACGCCCCGTATTCCAGCCCAGAGATCGCGGAGAAGTCTTTTGGAATATGACACTGCTTGGAATAGAATAAATCAGCTCTTATTACAAGGATAAATACAAGGGCCTGATTTTACAAAGCATCACATCATCATGGCGACACTACGTGTCAGCATTTCGGATACGGGGGTACCTAGACCTGCCTTCCTGTGGTCCACGGTGTGACTCCATCGACGGCCTGGTATGGCCCAGCTTCAGCATCAACAACCCAAGACCCATGCGAGGGGCCAAGCCTGGCGAGGCCGACGACGCCAAGACCTCTAAGGGGATCGACATCCTTAGGCTGGCTCCCAAGGAGCAGAGATTTCTATGCAAGGTGCACCTCATGAGGCTCAGCGGATGTGAGCCATGATGCCCAAGGCTAGGCGGGCACCAGCGGGCGTAGTGTACCAGTTTCCTCTTTGGTGCAAAGGAGGCAAGCAGCAGGCGCGGAGTCCTGAGGAACCAACCAAAGGTTTCCATTCTGGTGCAACAAGACCAAGACCGCCCGGATGGCAGGACGGAGGTCATCGTGAAGCCCACCACAGCATCACGACTAGAGGCTTTTACAGGTGAAGACCACTTTAGTCAAGATAGGATGTACTTGTTGTCTGCCTTCAAATCTGGCCGTTGTGGGATCCCTTCCCGCCAACATTTGGGAAGAGGACAAAGGCCACTATAAATAGGACCTAGCCACCACCATAGAGGGGGATTGAATCCATTCCACCCTCACCATCTCACCAGCTCACTTGAGCTCAAGAACACCTCACCTCCTGAGGTTGTTCAACCATTATACTAGTTCATCCTCAGCCCCTCGAGGCAATCCACCACAAAAGCTGGAGTAGGGTATTACACCGCATGGTGGCCCAAACCAGGATAAACTGTCGTGTCTCTCTTTCCCTTTGAGCTCGATGTGCTAGGCTGTGAGGTTTCACAAGTAGCAGGCTGGTAGGTTGACATCTCCGCATGCACCCCAGAGTTCGAACCTCTCAAGGGTTTGCGGAATCCAAAATCCGACATTTGGTGCGCCAGGTAGGGGTGCATAGAAGATCCGCTGCTTCATCCACTACATTCTGCCGCCGGCTCCGATGCCAGGTGCTCCTCAGTCCACTAGGCCGTTGCGCACCTTTGGGGGAGCCATGGGCCTCCGTGCTTTCATCCCCGCCTTGCGACAGGTGGAATGGCCACCCAAGTTCAGGCCGGAGATGCCGCCCCGCTACGACGGTGCGACGGATCCGGCTGGCTTCCTCCAGGCGTACGAGGAGGCAGTTTAGGCTGCCGGTGGAGTAGACAAGGTGATGGCCAACTGGCTCCCCATGGCCCTCGTAGGCGCACCGATGCCTGGCTACTCAACCTGCCAGAGTCTTCTGTGGCCTCCTACGAGGAGCTGCGCGACCTCTTCATCGCGCACTTCGCAGCGCTGGCGCCCCCATCGTTGCAGCTCTCCCGGGTTGCTCACAGGCGCCACCCTCCGACCGCCACGTCAAGCGGTTCTACCACCAAATAAGCGCCGCCCAGGTGCAGTCGCGGGCTCCCCTAGGCTGGGTGACGCCCAAGGCCGATCTCACCTTCGGCCCAGAAGATCACCCAACTACTGCAGTGGGAGCAGGCACGCTCCTGATGCTTTGCACCCCCACCATCTACAACATGGCGGTCACCAAGACCCTCGTCGATGGCGGAGCCGGCCTCAACATGCTCTCTGTGGAGACATTCGACCTGCTCCATGTGCCCCACGGTCGGCTCCCCCTACCAAGCCTTTCTCTGGGGTTGGCGATAGCTCCACCAGGCCCTTGGGCCAAATCTGTCTCCTTGTCACTTTCGGGACCTGCGGCAACTACCGCACCGAGCTCATTGACTTCGATCTTGCCCGGATCGACCTGCCATACAACTCCATCCTTGGGTACCTAGCCCTGGCCAAGTTCATGGTGGCAACTCATCCAGCCTACAACCTCATGAAGATGCCAGGTAGCAGCGGTGTCCTCACGGTGATAGGAGACACCAAGGATGCGTTGCATGCCCTCAAGCTCACCTTTAGGGCTGCGGCATCCGCGGAATCGAGTGAGAAGGGGGGCCCTGAGGCTCCGGGGCAGCACCAGCCAAGAAGAAGCAGTTATTTTCCCAAGACTGAGCCGAGACGAAGCAGGTGCCAATTGCTGAGGATGGGGCATCAGGCGCCACCTTTACCATAGGAGCCGGCCTTCCCCCGACCCAAGAGAAAGCGTTGGTCAGCTTCTTGCATGCCAAGAAGGAAGTGTTCGCATGGGAGCCCAAGGACCTGGTTGGGATCCCGAGGGGAATAATCGAGCACCATCTGAGGGTGTGCCCAAACGTGCGCCCAGTAAACCAGAAGGCCCGGCGACAATCCACCGAGAAGTAGGCATTGATCGTCCAAGAAACCCACAAGTTGCAGGATGCCTGTGTCATCCAGGAGGTGCGGTACCTGGAGTGGCTGGCGAACCCAGTTATCGTCCCCAAGATAGGGGGGAAGGAGCGCATGTGTGTCGACTTCACCAACCTCAACAGGGCTTGCCCTCAGGACCCCTTCCCGCTTCCGTGCATTGACCAGATTGTCGACTCCACCGCCGAGTGCGACCTGCTGTGCTTTTTGGACGCCTTCTCAGGCTACCACCAGATCAAGATGGATGTGCAAGATGTAGGTAAGACGATGTTCTTGACTCCCTGCGGGGTGTATTGCTACACTTGCATGCCCTTCGGACTGCGTAATGCTGGGGCTACCTTCTAGCGGTTGATGCACATTGCCCTAGGCCGGCAGCTCGGGAGGAATGCTGAGGTCTATGTTGATGACATAGTGGTGAAGTCTCGGGAGGCGAAGACCCTGATTGAAGATCTAAAGGAAACGTTTGCCAGCTTGCGCAAGGTGGACCTATGGCTCAATCCTGAGAAGTGCATGTTCAAGGTCCCCTCTGGCAAGCTACTAGGCTTCCTAGTGTCACATAGGGGAATTGAGGCCAATCCGGCAAAAGTCAAGGCCATAGAAGACATGAGCCCTTCACAGACGCTCAAGAAGATGCAGAAACTGGCGGGCTGCATGACCTCACTGGGGCGCTTCATCTCTAAGCTGGGGGAACACGCCCTCCCGTTCTTCAAGCTGATGAACAGGAAGGGGTTGTTTGAGTGGACCCCTGAAGCTGATGCGGCCTTTCAAGACCTCAAGAGATACCTGACCAGCCCGCCGGTGATGGTGGGGTCGCGCTCTCTTGAGCCCTTGGTGCTCTACTTGGCCGCCACCCCTCACTCTGCCAGCACCGCTCTGGTGGCGCTGAGGGAGGAGAGCTCGACCAAGGGCCCCCAGCAGGACGTCCCACAACCAAGCAAGTCGCAGCAGCCTCCAGATGGCGCTCCTGAGGCTCCAGCTGACCCGATAGTCGATATCCCCCTTGAGGCTCAAACCGACCCCTCAGCCGGAGGGGCTCCTGAGGTCGAGGCTCACAAGGCCACAGCTGGCGCGGCAAGTGAAGGGAGCCTCGAAGGTCAGCATCCTCAAGAAACACAAGACCTCACCGACACCTCCTCCCTCGTCGAGCATCTGGTTTACTTCATCAGCATGGTGCTACAGGAGGCGCGAGCGCGCTACCCCATGGCCCAAAAGCTCTTGCTCGCACTCCTTGTCGCCTCTCGAAAGTTGTGCCACTACTTCCAGGGCCACGCCATCAAGGTTGTTTCAGCCTACCCATTGGAGAGGGTACTCCGGAGCCCTAACGCTGTCGGGCAGGTTGCAGAATGGAACATCGAGCTTAAGACGTTCCAGCTCGAGTTCAGCACCACCAGGGTCATCAAGGGCGCGGCCCTTGCAGATTTCGTGGCGGAGTGGACAGAAGTCCCTGACCGCGGAATATGTGAGGATCTCTCCCTCTTACCTGGAGATGAGGCGCCAAACGGGTGGATTATGTACTTCGATGGTGCATTCTCATGACAAGGCGCGGGGGCTGGAGCCGTCCGCATCTCACCTGCCAAGGACAAGCTCTACCTATACAACTTTGTTTCCAGTAGGGCGAAAAGGTCTCCAACAACATCGCAGAGTATGAAGGCCTGCTCGTTGGCCTTAGAGCCGCGGCGGTGCTGGGAGTGAAGCGTTTCACCATCAAAGGCGATTCCCAACTCCTCATCAACTTCTCCAACAAAGAGTACACACCCAAGGACGAGCACATGGAAGCATACCTGGAAGAGGTACGCAAAATTGAGAAACGATTATTGGGCTTGGAATTGCAGCATGTGCCGCGAGGCACGAACAAGAAGGCAGATGACATTACTAAGAGGGCATCCAGACGGCTACCTCAGGAGCGAGGAGTATTTGAAGAATGGCTCTTCAAGCCGTCGGCAGTTCCTCCCACCGCAGCACCAGCACCACCCCAGGAGGACCTACCCCAAGCACCAGCAACAGGCGCCCTGACCTGTGGCCCATCCTTAGGGGCCCGCCTGCTCCTCGCGCTCGAGCCTTAGGAGGGGTGCTGGACCGAGGAGTTCAAGACGTACCTGCTTCAGGGGACCTTGCCGGAGAAGGAGGAGAACACAAACCGCGTGGCTCGTCAGGCCACCGGGTACTGCATCCAGGATGGTGAGCTGTACCGCAAAAGGTTCAGTGAAGTTTCTTTATGATGCATCTCTAGGGAGTAGGGGTTCGAGCTGCTGGCAAACATACATGCTGGGGACTGCAGACACCACTCTTCATCACGCACCCTTGTGGACAAGGCATTCCGCAGTGGGTTCTATTGTCCCACGGCACTCAACGACGCCACCGAGCTGGTTCGCTCATGCGAAGCCTGTCAGTTCCACGCCAAGCAGATCCACCAGCCTGCGTAGGGCCTCTAGACTATCCCACTCACGTGGCCGTCCGCGGTCTAGGGGCTGGACATCTTGGGGCCAATTCCTCGAGCGGCAGGGGGCTACCGCTACCTCTACGTCACCATCAACAAGTTCACCAAGTGGGAGCCCTCCGCACCATCCCAGCCAGATCAGCTGTCAAGTTCATCAAGGGCCTCGTGAGCCGGTTCGGGGTTCCTAACCGCATCATCACCGACAACGGCTCACAGTACACTAGCAACCTTTTCAAAACATACTATGCCAACCTTGGAACATAGATATGCTACGCCTCAGTGGTGCACCCCAGGAGCAACAGCCAGGCCGAGCACGCCAATGGAGAGGTCTTGAGAGGCCTCAAGGCAAGGAACTTCAAGAAGAAGCTCGAGGCAAGCGGCAGGGGCTGGCTTGACGAGCTCCAGTCCGTGCTGTGGTCCATCCGCACCATCGCGACCAAGCCGACGGGCGAAACACCCTTCTTCCTCGTCTACGGAGCTGAAGTGGTTCTCCCACATGAGGTCAAGCATCGCTCCATGCGGGTCCTGGCATTCGACGAGGCACGTCAGGACGCCACACGGGGATGGATCTCGTGCTGGGGAAGGAATGCCGCCATCAAGCCTCGCTCCGAGCGGCAAGGTACCAGCAGGCGCTGCGGTGGTACCACTGCCGCAGCGTCCGCCCCAGGACGTTGGAGGTGGGTGATCTCGTCCAGAGGCGGGTGCTCTCTAGGGAGGGGCTGCACAAGCACCCTCCCATGTGGGAGGGCCAGTTTAGGATTTCCCGTGTCTCCAGGCCTAGCGCCGCGCGCCTGGAGACATAGGACGGGATCCCCATCCAGAATGCTTGGAACATCCAGCACCTCCGAAAGTTCTACCCATGAAGCAAGGCTCCGGCCTGTGAAGGTCTCTGCTCGTGACACTCTCACGTAATAATGAGTGGGGCTGTACACACCCTGGAGTCTCCTGAGAACCGTCCTGGGGCCTCACGGGGGCTCCCTCCTACATCCTAGTGGCAGCACTTAGCTCTGTGCTGGTGAGAAGACTAGACTAGATGCCGGACGGGCTGTTCATTTGCTTGCCGAAGTTGGTTCACAATCTTTTAGTGATCTTTAATGGATTTGGAGTTTGTGCTTTGGTTCACCAAGTTGGATTTTCTCTCCTCTCGTTTTGTTTGCTCTTAGCCTGGGCCAGGAAAGGGTGGCAGTCACCCGTCGCTCTTCCTCACATGCCTCGCGCGTGGGGGCTAGGTAGGTGTGTGCGCATGGGCCCGCCCTCGCACAAGCACACCTCGCTGAACCCCATTGCCCTAGTGCTTCGGCCTTATCCTCGCGAGGAGCCCTTGATCGAGCTCATGGGCACCAGCACACTCTCATGTCTGTGCCCCTCGGGTAGTGTGACACGATGCATTAAGCCACAGCTAATCCATGGCAGGGGACTCGCGCAAGGAGGAATGAGGCACTCGATAGGTTTTCTTTTTCTCTAAACAGCTTTGCAGCAGACCTATAGCGTCTCCCAAGGCCTTAAACACCTCCCAAGCCTAGTGGCCCCCGAGTCACCAGGAATGGGGGCTTAGCCAGGTGCCAAGGGTCTCGCCCTCGTGAGGTGGGAAGCTACCGCAAACATGTCAAGCTAAGTTGTCCTACCCTTGCCTACTCAGAATACAGACATCATAGCACAACATTAAGATAATAAGCATAGCATAAAGGGGCATAACTGCCATAGTTCATTACACACACCAACGGGGCACACTACTTTTTTCAAATTGCAGAAGAAAGGAATGGTCAAACAAAAGTGGCCGCAAGACCACGACAGGTCTTGAGTCCAAGTTCGGTAGCCCCGAGCTCAGGCCGGGCTCTCCTCCTGCTTCACTTTGGTGTGGCGGCGAGACGATCCGCTGCCTCCCTCAATCCGAGCTCGTCGGCGTGGAGGGTGATCGTAGCCGCCGTTGCTCGAGCTCTCGCACGAGGAGGAGCTCCCGCTGCGGGAGGAGGAGTGGACATCATCAAGGCCAAGCTCACCCCCTCCACCGGCACAGCCGCTATCGAGGCCAAGCTCATCATCGCTGTTGTCTTCTGGGCAGCACCCCGCGTGGCGGCTGTCTTTCCTGAACACCCTGGCAAAGAGGGTCGCCAGGCCGTCGTACTTGAAGTGGAGGGTGCACCTCCCGCTCAGACCTCGTGCGCGGGCAAACGCCTGCCAGCCGCAGGTCTGGACCATGGTGCCCGCGGCGGCAACCTCGGTCCCCACCCACGAGGCCCTGCTGCAGCAGCCGTTGGCCTGCAGCTAGAGGCCATCAAGCCCCGAGGTCGCCAGCTCGCCGGTGAAGAAGCGCAGGAGCTGGAACAAGGTGCCAGTGGGTCTCTCCGACCATACCACGAACTCCGGGAGCACATCCAGCAAGGAGAAGCGCGGTCGAGGAGGGCGACCAATGATAGCGCGCCTCCCCTCATCATGGGGCTTCCCCATGGCTGGTGGGCCACGCCGCGAGAAGAAGCACCACCGCGGACGCCAAGCACTACAAAAAAAGACACATCCGTGACATTTTGGGTCGAACGAAAAAGTTTTCTGTCATACTTATGAAACTTTTGTGACAATAATTGTGACAAAACCCAGTATCATCATAGATGTGGTGGGCTCCTACTTCTATGACAAAAAATCATGACAGAAAATGGGCTTTTCATCCTGGGCAGGTCGGACACGCAGCTGCATGACATTCTTTGGGCCGTGCATGACAGAAAAAACCATGGTAGAAGCGAGGGCGAGGAAAATATTGGGGAGTTCCCGGTTACGGTGGGTGGCTACGCATTACTGAACCCGAGCGATTGAGCGATTCCTTCGCTACTGCTGCTAACTGAAACCAATCAATGCTGCCTGTGGATGAACAGTGAGTGTTGTTGGGGGGGGGGGTTGGATGAAAAGTTCCTGGTGGGGTTTGGATGAACAGGACCCTGTGGTGTTGCCGCTGGATGAACAGGACCCCGATTGATCGAGCCGGTTGGGCCTGGATGAATAGGACCCCGTGGAGGGCTGGATGAACAGAACCCCGTGGAGGGAAGGTTGAACAGTAGCCAGTGGAGGGCTGGTTGAACAGTAGCCGGTGGAGGGTTGAATGAACAGTAGCCCGTGGAGGGGTGCTAGAACAGGACCCCATGGAGAGGGCTGGTTGAATAGTAGCCGGTGGAGGAGCACGCGGTGGAGGCTGGATGAATAGGAGCCCGTGGATGAACAATCGCAGGTGGAGGCTGGAGGAGGTCGAAGGTGGATGAACAGTAGCCCGTGGAGGCTGGAGAAGGTCGACGATGGATATGAACAATATCCCATGGAGTCCCGTTTTGCGGTATGCCACACCCCTCCCGATGAACAAGATCTCCGTTTCGACCGTAGCGCTCCAACACAAGTCCGTTTCCTCCGTTTTGCGGTACGCCACACCCCTCCCGATCAACAGGACCCTGTTTCAACCGTAGGAGGTCCAATAGAAGTCCGTTTCCTCCGTTTTGCGGTATGCCAGACCCCTCCCGATGAACAGGATCCTATTTCGACCGTGGCCGGTCGAACACAAGGCCATTTCCTCTGTTCTACGGTACGCCAGGCATCGTTTCCATCGGCTGTTCCATCCAAGCCCTCCCGATGAACACGACGATGCATTCCGTTCCGACCCAGCCGGTTGGCTCCCCATGAACACGACGATGACGCAGTTTCTCTGTTCCGACCCAGCCATGTACACGAGCCCTGGCCGTACATATGTGCGAGTAGGTGTTCGAGACCCCGCCAATATGTATGTATGTGGCCGTATTTTCTTTCTTGCACCCTGGCCGTTGTATGTACGTGTACATGCTACGTGCGCGCCTCTACTACGACACGTGTGCGCCTTTACGTCGACCAGTATGTACATACATGTTCGCGACCAGAATGACAATGCTACGTACGCTTCGACCAGGTGGGTCCCAACTGTCAGGCACTTCCTTGCATGTGAAGATGTAGATGGTGGGTCCCAGTAGTCAGGGGGTGAATCATTTTTTTTCCCGTAATATGAACACACGTCCTTGCGTGCGAAGATGTAGCTAGTGGGTCCCAGCAGTCAGGGGGAGAAAACATTATTTTCAGGGTAAAAAGGATGTAGTTGCATGCATGCGTCCATGGGCGTGGTGTATCCCCACTGTCAGCCTCTCACGTACAGTCATCTACCGATGACTCTCGTTTGTTGACCACATTGACCACACCGTGCCGAGCGCACCAAGGCCGGCGGACGATGGCGAGGCGTCAGACTGGAATGAGCCGGAGATGGGTAAGACGCGGCAGTGGAGTCGCAGATGGAGAGGAGTGGGAAACGTGACTGGTTCGGGTGCGCGGCAGCACTGCCGCCCACGGGAGATAGGAGCAAGAATAGAGGTTGAAGAAGGAGCACGGCTGTTGGATTAACATCCAACAGTCCAGCTGCTAGAATCATTTGTTGATTAAGTTGACAAAGCCCTGCATACACGTCTGCTTAGTAGGCCCACAAGTCAGCCAACAAATCTGCTGAGTCCTAGCTGTCATCGGGAGGAATAGTTTTTTTTGCATAACAAGGAGGCACTTCCTTTTGTGCGAAGATACAACCAGTGGGTCCCAGCTGTCAGGGGGAGGAAATAGCTTAATAAGGAGGAAATTTCCTTGCATGCGACCATGGACCTCATGGGTCCCAGCCATCAGGCTCTCACGTACAGTCCTCTTCCGATGACTCTCGTTTGTTGACCATGCCGCGCCGAGCGCAGCGAGGCGGTGGACGATGGTGAGGCCCCAGACTGGAACGACCCGGAGATGGGGAAGACGCGGAAGTGGAGTCGCAGACGGAGAGGAGTGGGAAACTTGACTGGTTCGGGTGCGGGGTGGGCATACACTCGGCAGAGAATAACAGGAGGTGCAGAGTGGAGGGATGGCCTAGCCGTCAGCGAGGTAGCGTTTCACTGCGAGGCGCGCAAAACAACACCGCTGGACGCCGGAGGCTGGAGCAGGAGGTCCCGACAGCACTGGGGGAAGAAGACGAGAGATTGAAGAAGAATGCCGGCCATTGGATGTAAATCCAACGCCTTGCTTAGGCTTCGACCTACTGGCCCACATGTCAGCCAGTCAATTTGTTTTTAGTCCATTTGGTGGGCTGGGTGAAACAATGATGTAGCATCTATGCAGCCCGTTTATATGCATGGTAGAATTTAAAGCCCATTTGTATTTTTCTCGAAATCTGCAAACTTGCCGCGCTGGTTGAAAATATCATTTTGGGCTGGACAGAGAAATGTTATAAAAATATAAACACATGATTACACATCTTTTACTGCATTGGTCAGTAAAACTTTTGCAAGCTTATGTACTCAATCACTAGGAGTTAACTTGCCAAGTTATATATAAACAATTATTATTATTATTTTGTAAGAACTTCCAATTTACAAAATAAAATATCCTTGTAATTTGATAAGTTAATAGGACGTGGGGTATTATTATTTTTTAGGCTAGACGTGGGACAGTTGAGTTGGTTCTAGGGAAAAGCACTGGGAGAAAACTCAGTTTACATCAAAAAAGAAAGTGGAAGAAAATTCGGATATATGATTAATGAAAACAAAAAGATAAAGGAAGTGGGAAGGTCTATAAAATGGTTGGACGAACGACGGGTTTAACGGAACCTTATATTGTTTCTATTATATATATATATATCCTATTATATATATACACTATTATAGAAGGGAAAACATAGGTTCAATTTTGCATTCTTATAGAAAAATAGAACTAAGCTGTGCGTTGTCTTGAAAAATAGACAAGCTAGGTTGGGAGGCCCAGAGGCCGCTTGATCCAAAAAAACGTTGAAACATGTCGTGGGCTGCCCATGTTAAACAACAAACCCTAGGCCATGGACCTGGTGGGCCCGGGACTGTCAGCTTCTCGACGAACAGTTGTCTACCGATTCCTCTTGTTTTGCTGACCATGTTGGGAATGACAGACGGCGGCGCCGCGGCGAGAGCACTAGGGCGGAGGACAACGTCGAGACTGCGGACCGAATGAACCAGAGCAGGGGAAGACGCAGACGGAGGGGAGTACGAGGGTTGACTTGTTCGGGTGCAGGGTGGCCGGTGGAGCTCCTTGGTATTGTTGTCTTCTTTCATGTTGGAGTAGCAGGGGTTGATGATGGTCTCGGAGAGGTCAACCACGGAGTCCTTCTCCTGCCTATTGCCTATGATCTTGTATTGCTTCTAGATGTCAACAAGCTTGTTGTACCAGACGGCCGAATCTTCGCGTTATTCCTTCTCTCCATTGTAGCGAAGGTGCAGTCGGCATTGCCGATGAAATGGGTGAATGCTCTAGAACTTCTGATGGCCCTACAGCAGTGGTAGACGAGAACCTCGTCTCGCACGCATACCTCGATGATCGCAATCCGCTGGTCCCCGTCAGGAGACGAATGGGTGGGCACAAGTTCTAGTCCTGCGACCTTGTGCTTTCTCGTCCTGTAGGTACTGCTTGAACTCGGCGAGGCAGAGCTTCACTGAGTCCGGATCGTTGGTGTACATCACATTCAACTTGGTGCCACCATGGGACTGAACGGAGAACTCAAAGGTGAACTCCTTGCTGGAGTCCATATCCAGCAGGCTCACCCCTCGGATCGCCATTGGAGTCTCTTCAAGTGAACGAGTAAGTAGGCGTCAAGAGCAGTTTGTTTTTCAGCTCTTGGGGAACTGGATTCAATAGTAAATTGAGTGTGTATAGGGGACAATAGTAATTACCCCTCCATCGCCCGCTGCACACCCGCCAGAATATGCACCCTCGACACATTCAAACACCTCCATTAAGAAACCTATTCCGGCAACACACGTCGGTTCAGGAGCGGGTCTATATTGTTACTGTAATAACATGTGTTAGTGGTCACTTTACTTAAATTGAAGTAGCTTTAATTAAAATGTATTCTTAAAACAAGCAATGCATTGGCTCTTTCTATCAGTGCCACAGGATCAACATGCACAACATTAGAATTATTATTCTCAGGACACACATGATCAACACATTTGCCGCACTTTCACACAGACAATACTACCAAGTTTGAACAGTTTGTTATGGTTGCTGTCCTCTGCATCATCATGCCGCGTTTCCCAACTTGGAAGATTTAGAACCAACAAATAAGATTCAAATAATAAGTACAACAAAGATGCCTACACATCTCATTGATTCCCAGCTTCCAAGATTCAGAACCAACAAATAAGATTCAAATAATAAGTACAATAAAGATGCCTACACATCTCATTGGTTCCCAGCTTGCAAGATTCAGAACCAACCCATTAGAGCCTTTTGATAAAGTGAATATCGGGATTGAATCCATCTTGGCTAGCCGTGTTATACAAACAAGAACTTGGCGAATGCTCTTGACCATCAGAACATCTGTAGTAGAGTATTCCTGTTTGCACAGATAAGAAAGAGCATGGATTTAGGACTCTAGTAGCCGTAGAGATGGTTGTACAAACATTGGCATTTTCTTTTGGCCACCAATACTATCTATGTTCCTGATGCATCAATCTTGGACGCATCCCTTGAAATTACTATAATAGTGGCACTAGTCGAAGCAAACTTTATTTCCAAAATGAGAAAAGATTGCAATAGAATAGCTTTATTTAAAAAATACAATGTTGGCACAGCATGACAAAGCACAATTATGTTGATAAAGGACACTACTGACCGGCGTGAGGGGCCCTGTGCCGCCACTACTCGATCTGGTGAACCTGCAACTCCACTCGGATGAGGTCAACCTGCAGATCCATTATTCAATCATGCGCCTTTTTCTGCAGTTCACCTGAAATGAAGCAAAGATTGCATCATTCAGCTAGCAAGAAGTACTTGCTCTCGTGAGCTGGCAGGTTCTTCTTTAGTAGTTGCACTAAATTTGAGCAACATTAAGGTTAGCTGTCCTGCTCATGTAAGGTGCAACAATTATTTGCTTATCCTTTTGTGCAGTTCCACTAAAATAAAGTGCCATGTGGTGATAGTGATGACTCATCTTGCAAAGTATAATAAAATGTTGCACGAGATTACCAACAGAATTTGACGGAGATTTTGGGAACTCCAGTCACCATTTTGAGAAGTTCCACCAAAATTGAGAGATGTTGCCCACGTGACATTTTAGTTGAACTGTAGAAGACACTCATTCCAAAAAAAGTGTTTTGTGTAGTTCACCAAAAGGTCACAATAGCAACAAGGTGAAATGGATATCCCTATCTGCACAAAAAGATAGAAAGTAAACAGTTGCTGGTCAATAAGAATATACGAAACATACACGAAATGAAAAGAAGCATCTTAATTATGTTCATGGCAATCACGCAAGGACAGTAGAAATTTTAAAACGTCAGCAATGCTTCATGTTACCGGAAGCATTACGATCAACTATGACATTCGTCAAATATGGGATTACTTTAATGGTGGCATTGCTTGTTTACCAGATACAGTAAATCAACAGCAGCTAAAGAGTTGGTTTAAGGGCATGGGACCGTGGGGACACCAGGTCACTCAGCAGCGTAAAGAAGCAACTTACTTATCATACTGGGGAAACAGCAGGAGTACCATTTGTTAACATAGTTTAATTGCATCATATCACTGGAGGCATTAGATTAACAATAACACTGGTTAGACATGTCCTTAAGGTAACAGTGTGATCGCTTCATTTTACATGCGCCCTTACATTAACAACAGCAAAAGGTTGGTATAAGGACATGCGACAGTGGACGCATCAGCACAATGTACCTACAAGGAGGCATAAAGTGGTGATGCCGAGTTTGTTCATGCTCTCTGAGGGTAGCAAATCTAATCCTGGAGAACTTTTACTATGTGAGGGCAGCAAATCTAATCCTGGAGACCTTTTACTATGTGAGGGCAGCAAATCTAATCCTGGAGACCTTTTACTATGTGAGGGCAGCAAATCTAATCCTGGACATACTCTGTTGACTTGTCCACTAGCCGCCACTTTCTATCCTTTTTTCAACCAATAATAGATCTGTTCATTATCTAGTTTGTACTGAGTTTTCCCATTATTTCCCTTCTCAACCAAGAGACCGGTTGGCTATCTGGTCTCTACTACTTTCCCCCTGTTATTTCCTCTTTGAATCAAGTCCTAGATTCAAGCTACAATTCCCCCCTTTCTTCGTTGTTTGAACCAAGTCTTAGATTCGAATGCATGAAGTAGCTTTACCTCTAAAATACTAAAAAATTTAGGTGGATTTGGAAGAGCTGATGGATGTAGAAAAAGATGCACATGCAGACACATGGGGAGCTGGGGCAGTAGAGCAAGGCCGCTTTCGAAGAACTTGTACCTGAGGTTCGTCGGGATGTCGGCGGCGGCAGGCCCGATATGCGCATAATACGGCAGGGAGGAAGAAGGGTCGGAGGACCTCCCGAGCCGGCGCTGTGTCGTAGAGAATGGCACGGGCAGAGGATCAGGCCCCGCCGACAGCTGTGGGTTTCCTCCCTCGGCGGTGATGACCGCGTGAATGATGCACCTTTTACTCCTCTACACACACCGGTCGAAGGGATCCGACCGGATCTGTGACCAGCAGTGAGCAGAGAGAAAATGTTGCTACCGCTGTCTTGTTTAGATCTGGAGAGGATGAGAGAATGAAGAGAGCAACCCTAGTAAAGAAAGCTCTCAGGCCCCTGCGTAGATATATAGTGGAGTGATTATCTTTTTCTCTCCACAACAAGCGTTTCAATTTGTGTACGTGAAGAAACTCTCTATTTAAGGTGACTAACTGTACGACTCCTACTTACTACTACTAGTAGTACTAGTATTATTTCACTTGTGCTCCCCTGCCCTCCATTCATTGAACAAGCCCACAGGTGAATAAACATACAATACTAGTATTTATATAGAACGGACAAGCTCAAACTAATTTCACGTAGTTAAAAGTTGAGGGCGGGGCTTTTCCTGGGCAGTACGTGCAATAGTTTTCGGGTAGGCAGTTTGACAGAGAGGCGAGGAGGGTGAGGGAGTAGCAGATTCAAACTTACTGCTAGAAAGGTCAGGCTGTGTGATTTGACGACGCGTTACTGCCAGAAAGACTTGTGATATGACTACTCACTATAGTCATGAATTACTGGCGCTACGACCGGGGTGATGCCCCCCTTCCATTCCGCACTCTAATTTGGTGCATCACACATCGACCCGGAAGCTGGCTCTCCCACATGTTGCGAAGTACGTAGTAATAAGGAGCAACAAATGATGCGGTATATACTACTACTACTCATGTCGGAGGAGTGCGAACCACAGAAGCCCAGTGAACCAGTAGTGTGAACCACGATAGCCAGTGAACCAGCAGTAGAAAACAATGCGGTGATATGGCCATAAAAAACAATGTGCTACGGTCCAGACTGTAGCATGTACAGCACTACTCCTGTTTGTTTGGATCCCTGAGTTAGAGCTAGTTTGGGTTGAAATAGCCTCAAATTATCGAAACATGAGGGGTTAGTTTGAGCTAGTTTGCTCTAACCCAGCTAAAAAAACTAGCCCGTTAGAGAGGTTCTAATTGGGTTAGTTATCCTTGGGCCCACTAAAAGAGAACTAAAAAATATCCCATGCCCGCACCAGATCGCTCCCTCCGCCGCCCCTCCCGCGCACAACTCCTCTCTGTTCCCCATCAGGCCGCCCGCCCAAGCGTCGCTCTGCCGCTCGCCCTCTCTCTCCTCCGGCCGCCCTCTTCCTCCGGCCTCTGCCGCCCTACTCTTGCTTCCCTCTCCCTCCGGCCTTCGAAGGTTGCCCAGCTCCCCCTTCACCGACCATTTTTCTCCCTCTGTCGTGCGTGGCGGCGGTGCATCTACCAAGGAGGTCGCGAGAGGGGTGAGTTTGTTTGTTCCTTCTCTATCTCACAGCCATATCATTAATCTTGCTCGCTCTAGCGCTAATTATGATTTGGAAAAGTAGATCCTGATCAAACTTGGTATAGATTTGTGGTGCACGCATGGAATTGTTTGATGCTGCTTGAGGAGGTAATAAATCTTTCTAGAGGCCCAAAGATTCAGTTCACCTTTCTAGGTATTTCAGTTTCAGGCTTGCATTATTTCTAGAGGCCCCAAAGATTCAGTTCACCTTACTAGGTATTTCAGTTTCAGGCTGGCATTATTTCTAGAGGTCCAAAGATTCAGTTCACCTTTCTAGGTATTTCAGTTTCACGCTTGCATTATTTCTAGAGGCCCAGAGATTCAGTTCACCTTTCTAGGTATTTCAGTTTCAGGCTTGCATTATTTCTAGAGGCCCAAAGATTAAGTTTGCAGTCGGCGGCAAGCGGCCCTACTAGCCATGCTGGTGTCGACCTAAACTCGCAAGCACCATCGTCGGAGGGGTTCCCAGGGCTTGGGCTCTACAGAGCCTTCCTCCAGAGCGACGATGACGAGTTCCTCCCTGGGTGCGTGAGGGGCTCTGGGCTCCCTCCCTATCGTGAATGACTTATGTGATGAGTTAGCTCACGCTTTGTTTCATGGAGTGTATTTTTTAAAGCTTGATTGACGACTTGTATGTTTAAGTGCATTTGTATGGACAAAGTAAAATTTATCATGTTTTGCATGCTTGATTTGTAAAGATGGTTCGTTTATGTCAATTGTGAGCGGGAGGAGGCCACACAAGAGCCGGCCACACCAAATCCGGCAGGAAATAGGGTCCAAAGTAGTCAAATCATTGAGAAAGATCATTTATTGTCAATCTAACCCTGCCATACATGAACCTGTTTAGTTTAGAGTTAGTTCAGGGTTAGAATCTAACTCTAACCTCTAACTGAGTTAGAGCTCTCCTCATCTCGGTTCATCGCCATCATACTTTCCCCATTCCTGTGTTTTCAGTATCCTGCGAATCAAAGAGGCCCTTTTTTCGGGAAAAATCAAAGAGGCCCTTAGACTGGTTTAGGTCTGGTCATTTTTTATAAAAGTGTTATGTCCAAACTTTAATGAACGTGCTCCGGTTTCTATGAAATAATCCGGTTTCATGTAGTAATTCATTAATTTATTTATTCTTCTGCGGGGGGTTTGCATGTAATTCATGAGGTCTGAAATGTATAAAGTGCCCCGGCATATGCTCCGAGTCGTGCATGCACTACGACCCAGATGCTCTATGCCCCACATGTCAGCGAAAGGGAGCACGTGGAAATAGCCTAGGAGTACATATAGGAGGATAAATGCGTGAAAAAAATATGTACTTTGAAGAGTAGCTGCAGTTCGAAAAGGAGACCTAAAGTGATCACAGCTATAGGTCGCACGCACCCAACTAGTGGTACTAGACATACGACTATTTTTTGCCTAAAAAAAGAGGTACAAGTGCTCAGTACTTCTATTCTATCAACACGAGTCCCATTTGACAACAGCGTCCGTGGTACAACTAGCTCTTCTCCCTCAATTCTCTCTTCTAATTCCAAACTCGGTCGACGCCCGGTGGGCGGGGTGGGTTTGCTCAACTGCGGCCCCACCTCATAGTGAAAATGTTACGACTAGAATAAAAAGGCCATATACTCCCTCCATTCCTAAATATAAGCCTTTTTAGATACTATTTCAAATGGAATACAACTTACGGCTGTATGCAGACATATTTTAGAGTGTAGATTCACTCATTTTGCTCCGCATGTAGTCACTTGCTGGAATCTCTAGAAAGACTTATATTTGGGAACAAAGGGAGTACTATACTAATAAAAAATTAAGGCCACGAGGCGATGCAGTGCTGGTTACGGGAGGCAAGAAGAAGAGATGCATCCATCGATGATATCCACCTTGTCGACTCAGGGCACTGGCCCACCAAACGGCGGCTAAGTAGCAGTGGATTTCGTGGCCAGGTCGACGTGCTTCTGAACAATGACGTCCAAAGATTCCAGCCGCTGGAAGAAGGCCAATGTCTTTTTGTCCTCGCTTGCCTTGTAGTGGCCTATGTAGACAATTTCCTCGTAGACGTGGATGTGCAGGTCGATGTTTTCTTGCATGGCGAGGCGCTGCGCGGAGAGCGCGGCCTCGAGGTGCACATTCTTCATTGCGACCTCCGGCACCTACAGGGACACTAGGGCTTGTTCGTCAACATGGAGGCTGATGAGGGTGGCAGGCAATGAGGAGCCTGGGCGCGCGAGCTGGAGCAGTACGGCAAGGTCATCTGCGTGCTTCTTGACGGCGGTGAACTTGCGGATGGAATTGACCATCATGTCGTCCATGCGAGAGGCAAAGCCAGCATCGGCGAGGGCTACGATGTCGGCGGTCGCCAGCACCGTCTGGAAATGCTGCACGGTGCGGGGCCGCAGGCCGGTGCCTTGGATGATTTGGCACAGCCGATTGGCGCTCGCGTCCATCGCCTCAATAGGTGCTTGTGGCTTCTGGTCACTTGGTCTTGGATTGGAGTGAGCAGTGTTGCGCAGGTATATGGATTGGAGTGGTGGGGCGCCTTTATATGAGAGTCCAAACTCTGTTTGCATTCACATCATGCTGGCTCTATTCTGCTTCTCCAATTAATTCCCTCTGCATGTAATTGAGGATGCATCATTGACCGTTCAACGTCTCGGGAACCTCTACTCTCTCCCTCCTTGTCATTCAAGCACCTATGGAGGCGACTGCCGCACGCATCTATCGCGTGTCAGAAGACATTCCCGTCGACGACGAGGTGCCTATGGTGACTTCGTAAATTTCAAGATGATAGTGTCGGCTCGGTCTTTCGAAGGTGCTCATAGGGGTAGGGTGTGCATGTGTGCGTTCATAGGGGTGAGTGTATGCGCGCGTATATGAGCGCTTGTGTCCGTACTGTGTTAAAGAATGTAAATGCGTGTCAAAAAGAGACTAGTCAGTATACTCAATACTGTGCACCGCGACCAAGGTGGAGAGGAAAATGAGAGAACTACATATTTATTTATGGTGCAGATTCACTCATTTTGCTCCATATGTACTCCGTCTCGGTGTAGTCTAGTCACTTGTTGAAATCTCTAGAAAGGCATAGCCCTTTCTGGTTTACAGGGCTATACTAGCAAGTACGTACTACAATGGTGGGCTCACATAGGAATTTTGTCTCATGCAAGAGCCTGGCTATATGCGTGCTCCAAGGTTCGCAACTGCCATGTTTGGGTTACGCTTGGCTCTTCGCCTCTTCGAGAAGATGAAGAATGATGTTACTACTACTGCTTCTAGAGTATCGAATCCACTGCTGCATGTTCGTCCATCGCGAGCGGGAGGGATAGCTTGTTGTAGTACTATAAGAAAAAGCATGTCCTCATCTGCAAGCCACCGCGCGCATGGGCGAGGGAGAAGGCATGTAGTAGTAAAATCAAGCTTCTCCTCATTGTACGAGTTGACGCGACACATCATAGCACTGGCCCCACATTCTTGCCTCTAAACTTGGCTGAAAGACCCGCAGTGTACAATATATTTGCTGCAACCTCTAAAATTATCCACCGCAAATTAAAATATATATTCCTGTCTTGACCAGATGAGCGTGTACACTACAATCACCAGGATGACAAGTAGGGCCAGAAGATTATTTTAATAAAAAAAACTTCAAGACGGCCACATAGCATGGAGCCGACCCCAACGATTTAAGCTTACAGGCACGGTACATGCTATCCTAGACTACTCTAAACATGAAACTGCCACACGAGCGTTCGGGCTGCGCTTGGCTCTTTGCCTCTTCAGGAAGTTGAACAATGATGGAGTATTGCTGTAGTGGAGGAGTACTACAGTATGCTCCTGGCAATCTGACACCAATTGAATTGCTGCATGTCCACCGTGTGCGGGAGGGAGAGCATGTAGCGAAAGCTTCTCCTAGTCCTGCCAGCCACCACGCTCATGGGCGAGGGAGGGACGCAGCTTCATTGACTTAGTGCTCCTGCCTTTGTGTGTATGACAGGTGGGACCAATAGGTGGGTGGCCCACCTGTCATACAGCCAAAGGCAGGTGCAGTTTAGGTACCGGAGCTTAGTCCACGAGGGAGAGGATAATCAAACTTCTCGTTGTTGTACGAGTTGACGCGACACATCAAAGCACTGCACTCGATATATTTCAATAGTTTGCGTTTACTAGTGCATTAATTACAATGTATGCATGCATGCCGTGACTCTCCTTTTGATACTTGCATGTGCTGATTTAATGCACCTTGAAGTAGTATGAATATGTGATGGTAAAGCTTTGCAATGCCTCGACCCTAAAGCGAGAGATGGTTGTGCACGAGGAGGGAGAGATCATGCAGACAGAATAGGACCCGACGATGGAGCTCTCTTGGTCTCGCTGGACCTCACCTTGCTCCACTGCCCCCTTGTGCCTCCGCCTCTTGAAGCCTCCAGTGTATGGGGTTCAAATACACCTCGTTAGTTCGGCTGATCGAGCAAGGTGCAGGTTTCTTGATTGATGTGATGTTCGATTGATTTGTGTAGTGCAAGGGAGGGCACCTGGCCTGCGCGGACTGCCGCATCGACCGCCCCAGGAACCAGCGGCAATGCCAAAAGTGCGAGCGCGGCGGTGGCTTTGACATGCGAAACATGGCGGTGGACGCCATCCTTTCGTAAATGAGGGTGGAGTGCCCGCACGAAGGCTGTGGGCTCTACGTCACTTACCACAAGCTCGCCGATCACCAGAGCATGTGTCTGCTCGCGCCCTGCAAATGCCCCGTGCTTGTCTGCGGCTACGAAGGCCTGCCGCCAGTGCTATCCCACCACATCAGCACCGCGCATCCCATGCTCGTGCACAAGATCCAGTACGGCAAGGTGCTCCAGCTGCAAGTGCCACTGCTGGAGCCATGGCTCTTGCTGTTTGCGGAGGAGGACAGCTGTGTGTTTTTTGGGTCGGCGGTGTGCTCGTCATCGGCGCGCTTATCGCAGTATCGGTCGTCTGCATCAGAGCGGGGGCATCCCCACTGCCGCACTACATGGCCAAGCTGTGGGCGAACGGCCCGCCGGGGGGGGGGGGGAAGGCACGACCGACGCCCTCAAGGTGGAAATAGAGGTGACAAGCAGCAAGGATCCCGGCGACGTCGCTGTGCAGGAGCTGACCTTCTTCACAGTTCCGCCCAAGCTACTGGCCGGGGCTAAGCTGGTGTCCCTCCACATTCAGATTGATAAGCTCACGTCCTAAATGTTTCTATAGTGCCTTCTGTTTATCTTAGTAATATGGTAATATAGGGATTAGCTCGATCAACTTTAGCTTAAGAGATGGTGGGTTTTGGTGGCGATGCAGCAATTACTTCGACATCAGATCAATAATTTCCAACAGTAGAACGGATATTTTGTGTCTGTTGGATATAAAGTTCCGTTGGGTAAGAAGTACTACTTGTCATCAAAATGGATAAAATGAGATGTATCTAGACGTATTTTAGTTCTAGATACGTACCTTTTTATCCATTTTGATGACAAGTATTTTCGGACGGAGGGAGTTTATATGCTTGTTTGTTCACGAAGTGTGTCATACTTGTGCGAGTTGACGTGACACATCAAAGTAGTACTACTACTAGTAGTACTCCCTCCGACCCTAATTTCTTTGCGCATAAGTCGAGGCACAGATACCAAGCAGGGCCTGGTTGTGTTGGATAACTAACCCGACTGCGCACCAGGCAGACGAAGCTCGTGTCGTGTTGGTGCTGTGTGTGGCCCGCACTTTACCGAAAACCTCGCGCCTCCAACTTAGCCTCCGCGTTTTAAACTTCTCAATCTCAAGGCCAAGGAGCAACGTGAAACCTATGATAGAGCCAATCGGATGGTTGAGAACACTACAATTCATAGCTACAGATGCGTGTGTGAGAGAGGATCAGTGCATGCGTGCACCTCTTCTCTTCCTGTATAATGTACTAAACTCAGAGTACAAGTGTATGTGGGTGGCATAGACCTAGGGAGCTAGAGATGGTGCGTGCGAGAAGTCCCGAGAGATAGGTGTAATGCATCTGAAAAAAAGACTAGTTTATAGCTCACCACGAGGCTATTCCTGTCGAACACCCTAATAACCGTAAGATATGTATCCGACGGTGCCAGTTATTGCACGTACACAACAGTAGAAAAAGAACTACCATGGCATATGCTACACCATGACCGAGAACACGTGCCCATGTTACGCCATCTGGGAATAGTGCCGCACTTAGAAACTAGAACCGTCAATAAATTTTGAGCTTGCGTCTCGTCACATTCCAAATTACTACTACTACCATGCTATATTTAATTGCAAACCTGTTCACACTGATCACAACCTAAACGGTTTCCCACTTAGGAGCGTATTAGTACTCGGTTATAAATACTACTATGCCAAGATGACTTCCTCCTCAACTCCTCATCCACAAAAGCAAACAAGTTATTCAGCATCCTTCCCTTGCGTCTGCCATGGCTAGCCTGAGTTTTGGGTCGAGAGATTACCACCAGGGAGAGGCAAGCATGGAAGTGGAAGCACGAGAGATGTCCCGCTGCTACCTCTTTAGCACTGCATTGGTTTTCCCTTGAAGAGGAAAGGGTGATGCAGCAAAGTAGCGTAAGTATTTCCCTCAGCTTTTGAGAACCAAGGTATCAATCCAGTAGGAGGCTCCTCAAATGTCCCTCGTACCTACACAAACAAACAATAACCTCGCAACCAACGCGATAAAGGGGTTGTCAATCCCTTCGCGGTAACTTGCAAAAGTGATATCTGATAGAGATAATAAGATAAGATAAATATTTTTGGTATTTTTATGATATAGATTGGAAAGTAAAGATGCAAATAAAAGTAGATGGGAAACTTATATGATAAAAGATAGACCCGGGGGCCATAGGTTTCACTAGTGGCTTCTCTCAAGATAGCATAAGTATTACGATGGGTGAACAAATTACTGTCGAGCAATTGATAGAAAAATGCATAGTTATGAGAATATCTAGGCATGATCATGTATATAGGCATCACGTCCTCAACAAGTAGATCGAAACGATTTTGCATCTACTACTATTACTCCACACATCGACCGACTCCTGCCTGCATCTAGAGTATTAAGTTCATGAAGAACAGAGTAACGCATTAAGAAAGATGACATGATGTAGAGGGATAAATGTAAGCAATATGATATAAACCCCATCTTTTTATCCTCGATGGCAACAATACAATACGTGCCTTGCTGCACCTGCTATCACTGGGAAAGGACACCGCAAGATTAAACCCAAAGCTAAGAACTTCTCCCATTGCAAGAAAGATCAATCTAGTAGGCCAAACCAGACTGATAATTCTAAGAGACTTGCAAAGATAACCAATCATACATAAAATAATTCAGAGGAGAGTCAAATATTTCTCATAGATAAACTTGATCATAAACCCACGATTCATCGGATCTCAACAAACACATCGCAAAAAGAGTTACACCGAATAAGCCATCTAGCTAATAACTATGGACCCGAATGTCTGTGGTAAACTACTCACAACTCATCAAAGAGGCCTTGGAGATGAAGTACAGGCCCTCCATGGTCGATTCCCCCTCCGACAGAGCGCCGACGAAGGCTCCAAGATGGGATCTCGCGGATACAGAAGGTTGCGGCGGTGGAAATAGTTTTTCGTGGTGCTCCTGGAAGTTTTCAGGGTACGTGGATGTATATAGGCAAAGGAGGTAGGTCAGGGGAGCCACGAGGGTGGAGGGTGCGCCCACCCCCCGAGGGTGCGCCCTCCTGCCTCGTGGCCACCTCGGCTACTTCTTGACGTCCACTCCAAGTCTCTTGGATTGCGTTTGTTCCAAAAAGATCGCTCCCGAAGGTTTCATTCCGTTTGGACTCCGTTTGATATTCCTTTTCTTCAAAACACTGAAATAGGCAAAAAAACAGCAATTCGGGCTGGGCCTCCGGTTAGTAGGTTAGTCCCAAAAATAATATAAAAGTGTAAATTAAAGCCCATAAACATCCAAAACGGGTAATATAATAGCATGAACAATAAAAAATTATAGATACGTTGGAGACGTATCAAGCATCCCCAAGCTTAATTCCTGCTCGTCCTTGAGTAGGTAAATGATAAAAACAGAATTTTTGATGTTGAATGCTACCTAGCATAATTCTCAATGTAATTTTATTTATTGTGGCATGAATGTTCAGATCCAAATGATTCAAAATAAAAGTTCATATTGACATAAGAAATAGTAATACTTCAGGCATACTAACTAAGCAATCATGTCTTCTCAAAATAACATGGCTAAAGAAAGTTCATCCCTACAAAATCATATAGTTAGGCTATGCTTCATTTTCATCACACAAAATACTCCCATCATGCACAACCCCGGTTTCAGCCAAGCAATTGGTTCATAATTTTTAACGCGCTTCAGCTTTTTTCAACTCTCACGCAATACATGAGCATGAGCCATGGATATAGCACTATGGGTGGAATAGAATATGATGATGGAGGTTGTGTGGAGAAGACAAAAAAAGGAGAAAGTCTCACATTGACGAGGCTAATCAATGGGCTATGGAGATGCTCATCAATTGATGTCAACATGAGGAGTAGGGATTGCCATTCAATGGATGCAGTAGGGCTATAATGTATGAAAGCTCAACAAAAGAAACTAAGTGGGTGTGCATCCAACTTGCTTGCTCACAAAGACCTAGGGCATTTTGAGGAGGCCCATCATTGGAATATACAAGCCAAGTTCTATAATGAAAAATTATCACTAGTATATGAAAGTGACAACATAAGAGACTCTCTATATGAAGAACATGGTGCTACTTTGAAGCACAAGTGTGGAAAAGGATAGTAACATTGTCCCCCTTTTTTTATTTTCTCTTTTTGGGCCTTTCTTTTTTTTATTTGGCCTTTTTTTCTTTTTTTTCTTTGGCCTTTATTTTTTGGCCTTTTTTTTACAAGGGACAATGCTCTAATAATGATGATCATCACACTTCTATTTATTTACAACTCATGAATTACAACTCAAAACTAGAACAAGATATGACTCTATATGAATGCCTCCGGTGGTGTACCGGGATGGGCAATGAATCAAGAGTGACATGTATGGAAAATTATGCATGGTGTCTTTGCCACAAATACTACATCAACTACATGATCATGCAAGGCAATATGACAATGATGATGCGTGTCATGATAAATGGAACGGTGGAAAGTTGCATGGCAATATATCTCGGAATGGCTATGGAAATGCCATAATAGGTAGGTATGGTGGCTGTTTTGAGAAAGATATAAGGAGGTTTATGTGTGATAGACTGTATCGTATCACGGGGTTTGGATGCATCGGTGAAGTTTGCACCAACTCTCAAGGTGAGAAAGGGCAATGCATGGTACTCAAGAGGCTAGCAATGATGTAAAGGTAAGAGTGCGTATAATCCATGGACTCACATTAGTTAAAAAGAACTCATATACTTATTGCAAAAGTTTTATTAGCCCTCGAAGCAAAGTACTACTACTTATGCTCCTAGGGGGGAGGTTGGTAGGAGTTAACCATCGCGCGCCCCCGACCTCCACACATAAGGAAGGCACTCAAAAGAGCACTCCATGCAATAAATTTGTTACACAAACTTTACCATACGTGAATGCTACGGGACTTGCCAACTTCAACACAAGTATTCTTCAAATTCACAATTACCCAACTAGCATGACTCTAATATTGCCACCTATATATCTCAAAGCAATTATCAAGCATCAAATTGATCATAGCATCCAATTCACTTCCTATGATAGTTTTTATTATACCCAACTTGGATGCTCATCATTCTAGGACCAATTTTATAACCATAGAAAATACCATGCTGTTCTAAAAGACTCTCAAAATAATATAAGTGAAGCATGAGAGACCAACAATTTCTACAAAATCAAGCCACCGCCGTGCTCTAAAAAGTATAAGTGAAGCACTAGAGTAAAAGTATCTAGCTCAAAATATGCAAGTGAAGCACATAGAGTATTCTAATAAATTCCAAATCTTGTGTGTCTCTCCCAAAAGGTGTGTATAGCAAGGATGATTGTGGTAAACTAAAAAGCAAAGACTCATATCATACAAGACGCTCCAAGGAAAACACATATCATGTGGTGAATAAAAATATATCTCCAAGTAAAGTTACCGATAAACAAAGACGAAAGAAGGGATGCCTTCCGGGGCATCCCCAAGCTTAGGATTTTGGTTGTCCTTGGATTATCTTGGGGTGCCATGGTCATACCCAAGCTTAGGTCTTGCCACTCCTTATTCCATAGTCCATCAAATCTTTACCCAAAACTTGAAAACTTCACAACACAAAACTCAACAGGAAATCTCATGAGCTCCGTTAGTGCAAGAAAGAAAAACTACCACATAAGGTACTGTAATGAACTCATTCTTTATTTATATTGGTGTTAAACCTAATGTATTCCAACTTCTCTATGGTTCATACCCCCCGATACTAGCCATAGATGCATCAAAATAAGCAAACAACACACGAAAAACGGAATGTGTCAAAAACAGAATAGTCTGTAGAAATCTGTAACTTTCGAATACTTATGGAACTCTAAAACTCCTAAAAAATAGAAAGTCCTAGGAAATTTGTCTATTGATCTACTGCAAAAATAATCAACTGAAAAGCACGTTTCTGTGATTTATCAAAATTATTCTCGTGCGTTCAAAAGTTTCTGTTTTTCAGCAGAATCAAATTAACTATCACCCAAGGTGATCCTATAGGTTCTACTTGGCACAAACACTAATTAAAACATAAAACCACATCTAAACAGAATCTAGATGATTTATTTATTGAATAACATCAAAGAAAAATATTGGGTTGTCTCCCAACAAGCGCTTTTCTTTAAAGCCTTTTAGCTAGGCATTGATAATTCTAATGATGCTCACATGAAAGACAAGAATTGAAGCGCAAAGAGAGCATCATGAAACACGTGGCAAACACATCTAAGTCTAACATACTTCCTATGCATAGGCATATTATAATAAAACAAATTTTCAAGGCAAGCAAAAACTAGCATATGCAAGGAAGAAGAAAGAGACGATAGCAATCTCAACATAACGAGAGGTAATTTAGTAATGTGAAAATTTCTACAATCATATTTTCCTCTCTCATATTAATTACATGTGGGATCATAAGCAAATTGAACAAAATAGCTATCACATAAAATATTTTTAACACGGTCCACATGCATGCAAAGTTGACACTCCTCCAAAATAGTGGGATTAACATTAACTAAAGTCATGACCTCTCCAAACCCACTTTTATCAAAAATTTCATAAGATTGAACATTCTCCAAATATGTGGGATCTAAAGTTGACACTCTTCCAAACCCACTTTCAGTAATATTGCAAACACTATTATCAATCTCATATTCATCATGGGGCTTAAAGAAATTTTCAAGATCATAAGAAGAATCACCCCAAACATGATCATTGCAACAAGTAGTAGACATAGCAAAATTAGCATCCCCAAGCTTAGGGTTTTGCATATTTTAGCACAATTGACATCTATATAATTTATAATAAAATAATTGCAATCATGCTTTTTATTAAAAGATCTATCATGAATCACTTCATAAAGTACTTCATCACAATTTTCATATTCACGAATTTCAAGCAAAACCTCATAAAGATAATCTAGTGCACTCAACTCACTAGCACTAGGTTCATCATAATTGGATCTCTTAAAGAGATTAGCAAGTGGATGAGGATCCATAAACTTTTAGCAAGCAAAGATGCAAGCAAAAAGAAGGTACATGGTAACACAAGATTGAACGGAAGAAGGGCGAAGAAAATGGCAAGGGTGAAGTGGGGGAGTGGAAAACAGAGGCAAATGACAAATAATGTAATGTGAGGGAGATGAGTTTGTGATGGGTACTTGGTATGTCTTGAATTGAGCGAAGACCTCCCTGGCAACGGTGCTAGAAATCCTTCTTGCTACCTCTTGAGCACTGCGTTGGTTTTCCCTTGAAGAGGAAAGGGTGATCCAGCAAAGTAGCGTAAGTATTTCCCTCAGTTTTTGAGAACCAAGGTATCTATCCAGTAGGAGGCTCCTCAAAAGTCCCTCATACCTACACAAACAAACAAGAACCTCGCAACCAATGCGATAAAGGGGTTGTCAATCCCTTCACGGTAACTTCCAAAAGCGAGATCTGATAGAGATAATAAGATAAGATAAATATTTTTGGTATTTTTATGATACAGATTGGAAAGTAAAGGTGAAAATAAAAGTAGATGGGAAACTTATATGATAAAAGATAGACCCGGGGGCCATAGGTTTCACTAGTGGATTCTCTCAAGATAGCATAAGTATTACGGTGGGTGAACAAATTACTGTCGAGCAATTGATAGAAAAGTGCATAGTTATGAGAATATCTAGGCATGATCATGTATACAGGCATCACGTCCACAACAAGTAGATCGAAACAATTCTGCATCCACTACTACTACTCCACACATCGACCGACTCCTACTTGCATCTAGAGTATTAAGTTCATGAAGAACAGAGTAACGCATTATGAAAGATGGCATGATGTAGAGGACAAACTTAAGCAATATGATATAAACCCCATCTTTTTATCCTCGATGGCAACAATACAATATGTGCCTTGCTACCCCTGCTGTCACTGGGAAAGGACACCATAAGATTGAACCCAAAGCGAAGCACTTCTCCCATTGCAAGAAAGATCAATCCAGTAGGCCAAACCAAACTGATAATTTGAAGAGACTTGCAAAGATAATCAATAATACATAAAATAATTCAGAGGAGATTCAAATATTTCTCATAGATAAACTTGATCATAAACCCACAATTCATCGAATCTCGACAAACACACTGCAAAAAGAGTTACATCGAATAGATCTCCAAGAAGATCAAGGAGAACTTTGTATTGAGATTCAAAGAGAGAGAAGAAGCCATCTAGCTAATAACTATGGACCTGAAGGTCTATGGTAAACTACTCACAACTCATCGGAGAGGCCTTGGAGATGATGTAGAGGCCCTCCATGGTTGATTCCCCCTCCGGTGGAGCGTCGGCGAAGGCTCCAAGATGGGATCTCGTGGATACAGAAGGTTGCGGCAGTGGAAATAGTTTTTCATGGTGCTCCTGGATGTTTTCAGGGTACGTGGATATATATAGGCGACGGAGGTAGGTCAGTGGAGCCACGTGGGTGGGGGGCGCACCCACCCCCCTAGGGCGCGCCCTCCTGCCTCAGCTGCTTCTTGACATCCACTCCAAGTCTCATGGATTGTGTTTGTTCCAAAAATATCGCTCCCGAAGGTTTCATTCCATTTGGACTCCATTTGATATTTCTTTTCTTCGGAACACTAAAATAGGCAAAAAAACAATAATTCAGGTTGGGCCTCCGGTTAGTAGGTTAGTCCCAAAAATGATTAAAAGTGTAAAGTAAAGCCCATAAACATCCAAAACGGGTAATATAATAGCATGGAACAATAAAAAATTATAGATATGTTGTAGACGTATCACCCGCCTCACCGCGAAAGAAGCCAACATGTCCCGCCGCGTGGAAGTAGCAGCACAGAGGTCCTGCCGCGCCGCCGAAGCAGCATACAGGTCCCGCCGCACCGTCGATGCAGCAGACTAGTCCGGCCACGCCACGGAAGCAGCAGAGATGTCCCGCCACGCTGCGAATGCAGCAGAGATGTCCCGTCACGCTGCGGCGGCCTAGGAAAAAGTCTCACGGGTAGGCGATGACTCTTACAGGCGCATGCATGCGATCGTCCATAGCCAGATGGATCAGATCTCCGGCTGGGCGAGGTTGCAGGACGACATGAAAGCCTCGTTTGAATAGGCTACCAGCGTCATCCGACAACTAAGGGAGGGCAATGAGAGGCTCCGGTCCGAGCGCGACCTGCTGAGGGCGAAGATCGTCCGAAGTGCAGACCAGCAGGAGGAGACCAGTGCCTTGTTGAAGAGGACTGGCGTCACTGTCAAGAAACTAATGGACGAGAATGACATGCTCCGCATCGAGCGCCAAAGGCTGGTGGAGGAATCCGTGGATGCTCTCAAGCAGCGTCTTGAGGACAAGAAAGAGATCATCACCGCTCGCCGCGGAGACTAGTTCCCGCAGCCTGCAGCAACGCATCAAGAAAGTAGAGATCAATGAGCCAGATCGTTGTCTTCCTTCTTCTTTGGCCCTTGTGTATTTCGGGCGTAGCCGCATGTGGATTTTTTAATTATCTTCCTAATTATGTAAGACAATTATTATCCACTGTCGCCGTCCTTATATATTCATCAGTGTTGGTATAAGTCACAGTAGATGCTATATAGGTCCGTCGGATCTTACATCAAGATCCATGCAGAAATTTCTTTTCAGATTTTCTTTTTTCTCTCTTAAATCTTAGTCGAGTGAGACATAGACACGCCATTAAACTGAGGATCGGGCGCCATTAATGGAGACCTTGGGAGAGAGGTGGACGGCAGATGGAGGTCAAAGGGCTCTCCTCCCGATAAGCATGCGCAGGGGTCTGATCGCACGCCTCTCATACTCAAATAGCTACCCTGCACGACGCCTCCTAGCTAATAAAAAAGGGGACGCGTGGCGGCACGTAAATGGTAAATAGAACGCCCACGGTTTCAATAATATTTCTGTTTCCGATTGTAACATGACAACACTTGTTCCAAAATGACTTTGTTGATTGTTGTAACATCCCAAATTTTCAATTTGGAATGTTATACATAGATCATCATTGCATATCATATTTTCGTTGCATTGTTGGCTTGATCCTAGAAATTCTACGCAACTCAAGGACCAACGGAGAGAGTTGGGGATTTCGTTAATTTCATATTTGAGTTTTTCTCAAATTTTGAAAATAGGATCATTGATTTTATTTATTTTAGCTTCAATTATTTCTACTACCAAATTTCAGAGAGGGAATAAAATGACTTTCCCAAAATAAAGAAATAATGAAGATTTAATAAAAAATCAAATAAGATTTATTTTGGAGTTTTTCGCCTTTTTACTTGGATTTAGGAAAAATGCGCGTTTTTCAAACTTGCATTTAGGCCCCAAATAAATGTTCACCTTGTCCGGCTTGATTTTAGAAGCTGGGAAAAATTTATTTCGGGATTTTTGGAGTCCGTTTAGTTTTTCTTTTTATTTTTCTTCTACGCAGAATTATTTAAAAAAAACACGCGAACCGCCTCTGGGCCGTGCCCGAGCGGGACTCCGCTCGGGGGGCACTATATAAAGCGCCACCCCGGTGCCCCCCCAGGCCCGTCAGCCGCCCCGCCCCGCCAGCCCGCGAGCCGCCGCCGGCCCACCCGCACCAAACCCTAACCCTAGTCGCCCGCCGCCGCCGCCGACGCCGCCGCCGCCGGACACCGCCACCGCCACCGGAGCCTCGCCGGACTTCGCCGCCGCCGTCACCGAGGTTCACCGTCGCCTCGATCCGCGTGCCGCCATTTTTTTTATAAGAACCGAGCGGTTTTTCTTTGGTTTTTCATTAGATCGTTTTTTTCTCGGTTCGGTTAATTAGCGAGCGTTCGCTCGTTCGTTCGTTTTAACGAACATATTCGTCAGATTAGTTTAGTTAACGAACATTCGTTCGTTGACCCGTTCGTCGTTTTTTCCTTTTTCTCGGATTTAATCCGCGATTTTTCTGATCGCGATTCCTGGTCCGATTGTCGTTTTAGTTTAACTTTTCGCTCGTTTATCGAAATCAGGCGATTCAAGCGCCTGTAGTTTTGTCTCGAAACCCTCTTTCCGAATAATCTACTTAAACAAGTTTTTGCTTCTGTAAAATTTGACTAGATCCAGATTAGTAAAACAAAGCTGTTTTCTTTCGCCGTTTGACTTTCGTTGCTTTGTTTGATTTGTTTCTTTTTGCGAACCGAGTTCTTAAGTTGAACATTCTGGTTAGATCTTTTATTCGAGTTTTACATGTGCATTAGATGAGTACTTATTGTATGCTTGTTTGTTTGTCTGCGATAGAATACCCGGAGTGCGCCGCCTGTTACTTCGAGTCTCTAGGTTTCGCGGATCATCAGCAAGGCAAGTAACACTTTGATCATACCTTTTCTACTACCCAGTTTTATGCATTAGATCAATCCTCAAACATTGCATGATTAGGATCTAATTAAATTGTGGGATGGGAAGTAGATGAGGTAGTACCTATTACCTGTTTTATTATAAAACCTTTGGGAGTTACTTCTACATTTTCTTATTATGCCATGTTATGCTAGTAGACGTGGATTGGGTGAGTGAATTTCCATGATAGATGTGAGATTGTTAATTAATGGTTTATTTAAAGTGGCAACTTAAACACACATCTGGGTGGACTGAGGCGCCTGGTTTCTATCATGACTTGCCTGTATTTCTTTGGACCGCCACCCAGGCTCAAAGGGATCATGAGATTATTCAAACTAGAAACTTTCGTGTGCAGCCACATGCTATTATGGGCTCTAGCATAGTTGACTAAGTTGTGCGAACTCTTACAGGGTGGACTAGCAGATGTAGGGGATGTAGGTTGGTACGGTCTACCCCTCATGTAAGGTGCTAGCGCTTCCGAAACACTATGTCTCGGTCATCCATTTCTCAAACATCATGTAGTGCGAGAAATCCAACGGAGGCGATCGAGTCATGTGGGGAAAAGTGCGCAAACCTCTGCAGAGTGTAGAAACTAATCATGGTTAGCCGTGTCCCCGGTTATGGACATCTTGAGTATCTAGTACTTGGATATCATGTGAATCTCATCATGTTTCTTCTAAATTAATATTGTTGGGTTTTAATGAGTACTTTTAATTGGGATTGAGAATGCTGTCAACCATTCTCAATGTTTAACAACCACCATGATAGTTAAATAAATTTATTCCTTTGCAGTAGGGAAAAATTGGCTTTATGCAAAAACTGTAACCATAGAGCTTTTCTAACAGCCATATATGCATGTAGTATAGCTTAATCCATTGTTATTCTCTATGTGTTATATTGCCAGCATATTCCATGTGCTGACCCGTTTTCGGGATGCAACGTTTCATGTTGTAGACTTTTCAGACGACGAGTAAGATGCTTTTAGGTCGTGGTTCTATACTCATTGATGTCGTTGGAGTTGATGGACTCACTTATCTTCCAAGCCTTCCGCTGTTATCGATTTTAGATGGCCTTAAGCCATATTTATTTCAATAAGTTCTCTTTTGAGACATTCGATGTAATAAGTGTGTGATTGCTACTCTATTAGAAATCCTCCAAATACTGTGTGGTGTCAGCATTACTGATCCAGGGATGACATTGAGCACAGAGATCAGACTGTTTGAGGTCTGGTCGCTACAAAGGTGGTATCAGAGCACACGCTGACTGTAGGACACGGCCACTAAGCTTAAACCCTAGATCACTACTCTTTCTTCTCATTTCTGACTCCTCATCTTTTCTATTCTTTAGGATGGCGGATGCAAGGATCAAGTTCACACAACCAGATGAAAACTCACCTTTTGGATATCACTTGAAGGAAGCCACTAGATACCTGAACATAGTTGTACCAAGCTTCACCGGAACTTTCAACGCCACTTTACCCGAAGAGGAGCGCTGGAGGATTCAAGTCTACATTCCAGGAAAGACATTTGCACCAGCCACAGAGCCAATAGAGTTTACCTTTGATGCACCAACATGGATCCTAGGAAAGAGCATGGCAGCTCACATCGCCATGGGACGAATTGGAGAAGTTTACTACACCGATCTCAAGAATACTATCTACCAGATTTGTGGGCGCCAAGATGAACATTGGGAAATGATCACCACCAGGAAGGACAGATCAATTGCTGCTTATATTCAGGAGTTAAACCAACACATCCGACGCTAGGAGAATCAAATGTGCGCAGATATGGAGGAGCTACAGAAGGCTATGACCAAGATCAAGGAGCTAGAAGAAGAACTCAAGGCTACACGTAAAGACTATATGGAAGAAATCGTCGCTCTAGTAAGACAGAACGGTGACCTTAAGGAGAAGATTGGAGTATTCATGGGAGGATCAGCACCCAGAGAAGAAGAGGATGAACCCACTTGTCCAGATAATTATATCATCATCGACGACACCGATTCGGATCCCGACGACAGCGATGATGACTATGTTGATGAAGCTGGAGCACATATCATGGAATCTGCATCGGAGCAGTTTTTCTAGTTGACCACCATAACAGTAGTAGAATTTTCCACCATTTAATTAGTTTTAGTCCAAGCACTTTTGTAACGATAGTTAGACCGTTGTATGCCCTTGTTTGAATTGATTGGAATGATATTGTGTGTTTTTGTCTCATGTGCATATGGGTAGTGTTATCTCACTAGACCTCATTCTATTCTTAACTCTCCTCTCCCTTTAAACCCTCAGATGCCTCCGAGACGCGACCCCGAGTTTGTTTTCCCGCCAGAGATCACTCAGTTGATTCAGCAGCAGCATACCTTGATTCAAACATTGGTACAGAACCAAGGCAACAACAACAACAACCCACCACCACCACCTGTTGACCATCTGGCACGTTTCTTAAGGTTAAATCCACCGGTGTTTTCCAGTAGCACCGAGCCGATAGTAGCAGATGATTGGCTCCGTAAGATAGGGAGGGAGTTGACCTCTGCAGGATGCACGGATGGAGAAAAGGTGAAGTTTGCCGCACATCAGCTTGACGGACCCGCAGCAACATGGTGGGAGAATTTTACATCCACTTACCCTGTAGACACTGTCACATGGAATCAGTTTCAGCAAGCTTTCTGTACTGCCCATGTTTCAGCAGGAGCTATGGCCATGAAGAAGCATGAGTTTCGCCACTTACGCCAAGGAGGACGGACAATTGGCCAGTATGTGGATGATTTTAGTAAGCTAGCACGTTATGCCCCAGATGACGTTGCTACAGATGCAGCTAAGCAGGAGAACTTTCTAGAAGGACTGGATGATGAGCTGAGCATGCACTTGATGGTAGCCACTTTCAATAACTACCAGGAGTTAGTAGATCGCGCTCTTATGATTGAGGGGAAGCAGCAGCAGATTGACAATCGTAAGAGGAAGTATGCACAGGGGAAGTACAATTCTGGAGCTCAGCAGAAGCCACGCTTTACCCCAAAGTCAGGAGGACATTTTCAGCATACTCACGAAGGAGTGTGAGGCTAGTTTCCAAGAGTTGAAGAAACGTTTGGTTACCTCACCAGTACTAGTTCTGCCAGATCAGACCAAGGATTATGAAGTGTATTGCGACGCTTCACGTCGAGGACTTGGAGCAGCGCTTATGCAGGAGGGAAGAGTTGTTTCGTATGCTTCACGACAACTTAAGCCTCATGAGTTGAATTATGCTACTCATGATTTGGAGTTAGCAGCCGTAGTGCACGCACTGAAAACATGGAGACATTTTCTCATTGGAAATCATTGTGAGGTGTACACGGATCACAAGAGTTTGAAGTACATCTTCACGCAGAAGGAGTTAAATCTCAGGCAGAGGAGATGGTTGGAACTTATTAAGGATTATGATATGAGATTGCATTATCACCCCGGGAAGGCTAACGTTGTAGCAGACGCGTTGAGCCACAAGAGCCATGTCAATACACTAATGACAGGAGAAATACCCAAGGAGTTAGCCGAGGATCTTCATGAACTATGTTTGGAAATAGTTCCGAGAGGCTATGTAGCAGCATTGGAGATTCAGTCTACTTTGATGGATAAAATCAAAGAAGCTCAAAAGGTAGATAAGGAAGTTGCTTACATTAAGGAAAGGATGAGCAAGGGAAAGGCTAAAGGATTTTGTGAGGATGAGCACGATACCTTATGGTTTTAGGACCGTGTTTATGTGCCCAATAACCCGGAGATCAGGAAGTTGATTCTGCAAGAGGCACATGATTCACCATATTCGATTCACCCTGGAAATACCAAGATGTGTTTGGATTTGAAGGAAACTTTCTGGTGGACCGGAATGAAGAAGGATATTGCAGAGTATGTAGCAGTTTGTGATGTATGTCAGAGGGTGAAGGCAGAACATCAGAAGCTAGCAGGATTGTTACAGCCATTGCCTATACCCGAATGGAAGTGGGATAAACTAGGCATGGATTTCATCACGGGATTGCCCAGGACTCGTTCACGCTATGACTCGATTTGGGTTGTAGTCGATCGTTTGACGAAGGTAGCTCATTTCATTCTAGTAAAGACTACCTACAGTAGTGCCAAATTGGCTAAGATATACATGACAAGGATTGTATGTTTGCATGGAGTTCCGAGGAGTATCGTATCAGATAGAGGAACCCAATTCACCTCAAGGTTCTGGAAGCAGTTGCACGAAACATTGGGAACCAGGCTGGAGTTTAGCATAGCTTTCCACCCACAGATAGATGGACAGACCGAGAGAGTCAATCAGATTTTGGAGGATATGCTTAGAGCTTGTGTGTTGGATTATGGATCAAGTTGGGATGACAACTTGCCATACGCGGAGTTTTCTTACAACAATAGTTATCAATCCAGTTTGAAGATGGCTGCCTTTCAAAGCCTTGTACGGAAGGAGGTGCAGAACCCCGTTGTTGTGGGATGAGGTTGGAGACCGCTAGTTGTTTGGACCGGATTTGATTAAGGAGTCTGAACAGAAAGTAAAGTTGATCCGCGACAGGCTCAAGGTAGCTCAGTCAAGGCAGAAGAGCTATGCAGATTCAAAATGCAAGGGGACAGAACATGAAGTCGGGGATAGAGTTTATCTTCGAGTATCTCCACTTCGAGGAGTTAAGCGTTTTGGAGTTAAAGGAAAGTTAGCGCCATGTTTTGTGGGGCCATACAAAGTTTTAGAACGCATGGGAGAAGTAGCATACAAGTTGGAATTACCTGAGGGATTGTTAGGAGTTCATGATGTGTTCCATGTTCCACAGTTGAAGAAGTGCCACACAGAGATGGCTGATATACCACTGAGAGATACAGTGCCACTGGAAGCGATTCAGTTCAAAGATGATTTGACTTATGAAGAGAAACCAGTTAAGATTCTGGAGTATGCTAGCCGAGTTACCCGCAGTAAGGTTATCAAGTTTTGCAAAGTTCAGTGGAGCCACCACACCGAGGAGGAAGCCACCTGGGAGCAAGAGGAAGATCTGCTCAAGGCCCACCCTCACCTATTTGCTAGCCAACCCGAATCTCGAGGGCAAGATTCATCTTAAGGGGGGTAGGTTTGTAACATCCCAAATTTTCAATTTGGAATGTTATACATAGATCATCATTGCATATCATATTTTTGTTGCATTGTTGGCTTGATCCTAGAAATTCTACGCAACTCAAGGACCCACGGAGAGAATTGGGGATTTCGTTAATTCCATATTTGAGTTTTTCTCAAATTTTGAAAATAGGATCATTGATTTTATTTATTTTATCTTCAATTATTTCTACTACCAAAATTACAGAGAGGGAATAAAATGACTTTCCCAAAATAAAGAAATAATGAAGATTTAATAAAATAATCAAATAAGATTTATTTTGGAGTTTTTCGCCTTTTTACTTGGATTTAGGAAAAATGCGCGTTTTTCAAAATTGCATTTAGGCCCCAAATAAATGTTCATCTTGTCCGGCTTGATTTTAGAAGCTGAGGAAAATTTATTTCGGGATTTTTGGAGTCCGTTTAGTTTTTCTTTTTATTTTTCTTCTGCGTGGAATTATTTAAAAAAAACACGCGAACCATCTCTGGGCCGTGCCCGAGCGGGACTCCGCTCAGGGGGCACTATATAAAGCGCCACCCCGGCGCCCCCAGGCCCGTCAGCCGCCCCACCCCGCCAGCCCGCCAGCCACCGTCGGCCCACCCGCGCCAAACCCTAACCCTAGCCGCCCACCGCCGCCGCCGTCGGAGCCTCGCCGGACTTTGCCGCCGCCGTCGCCGAGGTTCGCCGTCGCCTTGATCCGCGTGCCGCCAGTTTTTTTATAAAAACCGAGCGGTTTTTCTTCGGTTTTTTTTTGGTTTTTTGTTAGATCATTTTTTTCTCGGTTCGGTTAATTAGCGAGCGTTCGCTCGTTCGTTCATTTTAACGAGCGTATTCGTCAGATTAGTTTAGTTAACGAATGTCCGTTCGTTGACCCGTTCGTCGTTTTTTCCCTTTTCTCGGATTTAATCCGCGATTTTTCTGATCGCGATTCCTGATCCGATTTTCATTTTAGTTTAACTTTTCGCTCGTTTATCGGAATCAGGCGATTCAAGCGCCTGGAGTTTCGTCTCGAAACCCTCTTTCCGAATAATCTACTTAGACAAGTTTTTGCTTCTGTAAAATTTGACTTAGATCCAGATTAGTAAAACAAAGCTGTTTTCTTTCGCCGTTTGACTTTCGTTGCTTTGTTTGATTTGTTTCTTTTTGCGAACCGGAGTTCTTAAGTTGAACATTCTGGTTAGATCTTTTATTCAAGTTTTACCTGTGCATTAGATGAGTACTTATTGTATGCTTGATTGTTTGTCTGTGATAGAATACCCGGAGTGCGCCGCCTGTTACTTCGAGTCTCTAGGTTTCGCGGATCATCAGCAAGGCAAGTAACACTTTGATCATACCTTTTCTACTACCCAGTTTTATGCATTAGATCAATCCTCAAACATTGCATGATTAGGATCTAATTAAATTGTGGGATGGGAAGTAGATGAGGTAGTACCTATTACCTGTTTTATTATCAAACCTTTGGGAGTTACTTCTACGTTTGCTTATTATGCCATGCTATGCTAGTAGACGTGGATTGGGTGAGTGAATTTCCATGACAGATGTGAGATTATTAATTAATGGTTTATTTAAGGTGGCAATTTAAACACACATCTGGGTGGATTGAGGCACCTGGTTTCTATCAGGACTTGCCTGTATTTCTTCGGACCGCCACCCAGGCTCAAAGGGATCATGAGATTATTCAAACTAGAAACTTCCGTGTGCAGCCACATGCTATGATGGGCTCTAGCATAGTTGACTAAGTTGTGCGAACTCTTACGGGGTGGACTAGCAGATGTAGGGGATGTAGGCTGGTACGGTCTACCCCTCATGTAAGGTGCTAGCGCTTCCGAAAGACTATGTCTCGGTCATCCGTTTCTCAAACATCATGTAGTGCGAGAAATCCAATGGAGGCGATCGAGTCATGTGGGGAAAAGTGCGCAAACCTCTGCAGAGTGTATAAACTAATCATGGTTAGCCGTGTCCCCGGTTATGGACATCTTGAGTATCTAGTACTTGGATATCATGTGAATCTCATCATGTTACTTCTAAATTAATATTGTTGGGTTTTAATGAGTACTTTTAATTGGGATTGAGAATGCTGTCAACCATTCTCAATGTTTAACAACCACCATGATAGTTAAATAAATTTATTCCTTTGCAGTAGGGAAAAATTGGCTTTATGCAAAAACTGTAACCATAGAGCTTTTCCACCAGCCATATATGCATGTAGTATAGCTTAATCCATTGTTATTCTCTATGTGTTACATTGCCAGCATATTCCATGTGCTGACCCGTTTTCGGGCTGCAACGTTTCATGTTGCAGACTTTTCAGACAACGAGTAAGATGCTTTTAGGTCGTGGTTCTATACTCAGTGATGCCGTTGGAGTTGATGGACTCACTTATCTTCCAAGCCTTCCGCTGTTATCGATTTTAGATGGCTTAAGCCATATTTATTTCAATAAGTTCTCTTTTGAGACATTCCATGTAATAAGTGTGTGATTGCTACTCTGTTATAAATCCTCCAAGTACTGTGTGGTGTCAGCATTACTGATCTAGGGATGACACTGAGCACAAAGATCAGACTGTTTGAGGTCTGGTCGCTACAATTGTTATGCGTGCGCCTTCACAAATCAGACAACAAAATTACCACAGCATGTTGGTGCCATGTCATGGCACCAAGCCAAGTTTCATGATTTTCAGGCATGTTTTGGATTTATAGGAATTAAAAAACCAAGTTTCTCAATGTTTCCAGCCCAGCCATGACGCCCAGAATTTTGCATTTCATTCCCATTTCTTGCATGGGACCTAGAAATTTACCCGAGGACACACATGTGATTTTTCAACCAACTTCGGTGCAGTGGAGCATGTGCTTGTATTTCAAATTTGAATTATGCACACAAAGGTGTCACGTTCCCTCTCAGAACCACGAGCCTTCTCGAGAGAAGCTCCAGTTTGCAAGAAGCTTATTCCAAAATTTGTTCCCATTTGGGCAATTTTTTTACCACAGCAAGGTAGTACCATGACATGACAGCATGCCAAGTTTCATGATTTTCAGACGTGTTTTGGATTTACAAGAATTTTAAACCCAAGTTTCTCAATGTTCTTGATCGAGCCATGATGTCCAGATGTTTGAATTTCATTCCCATTTCTTGCATGGGACCTAGAAATTCACCCAAGGACATAGATATGATTTTTTGACCAACTTTGGTGCACGGGAGCATGTTCTTGTAGTTCAAATTCGAATTATGCACATTAAATGACGAGAAACTCAATTAATGTATAAAAAGGCCAAACGAACCCGGAATAATTCCAAAATTTAACAGGGCACTCATGTAGTTCTATGTTGCCTCTATAAAGAAACTCAAGGGGGGAGGGGGCAGCGTATATCGTTTCACACTCAAAGGTGGCACGTTCCCTCTCAGAACCACGAGCCTTCTTGAGAGAAGCTTCAGTTTGCAAGAAGCTTATACCAAAAGTTGTTCCAAATTGGCCCAATTTTTTACCATAGCATGTTAGTGCCATGACATGACACCATGCCAAGTTTCATGATTTCCAGGTGAGTTTTGGATTTACATGAATTTAAAATCCAAGTTTCTCGATGTTCTCGGCCGAGTCATGATGCCCCAATGTTTGAATTTCATACTCATTTCTTGCATGGGACCTAGAAATTCAACCAAGGACACACATGTGATTTTTCAACCAACTTTGGTGCACCGGAGCATGTGCTTGTAGTTCAAATTTGGATTATGCACATTAAATGTCCAGAAACTCAATTAATGTATAAAAAGGCCAAACGAACCCGGAATAGTTCCAAAATTTAACAGGGCACTCATATAGTTCTATGTTACCTCTGTAGAGAAAATCAAGGGGGGGCAACATATATCGCTTCGCACACAAAGGTGACACGTTCCCTCTCAGAACCATGAGGCTTGTTGAGAGAATCTCCGGTTTTGCAAGAAGCTTATACCAAAACTTGTCCCAATTCAACCAAAAATTATACATATGAAAACATGGTTTATGTTATCCCGAACATCTCGCTACCTAGACCAATGTACTATGATTTGAATTCAACATAAAATGGATACATATGTTTGAATTGGAGATCGTATGGTACATGTAGTTCATATTGAAATATGATTACTGCTATATGCATGTCTTTTGTTATCAAGATAATATTTAAATGATTGTATAACTTGACAACAATCGTATTCAAGTAAGGAAAATTGATTCGAATTTAGTCCATATGGTAGACGACAATATATATGTTCACAGGGTGGAGTAAAATGTTCATATATGATGGAAGATCAAAATATACGACTACATCAATTATAAACTGCAAGGTCACCTAACGATATATTCGAATTCAACATAATGTGGATTCAAAAATTGAAATTCGAGATACTGGCATTTGTAATCATATAAAAAGGGACATTACTCTTTCTCTTGGTGGGAATTGATTTGTTTTCTATTGTTGTTGAGGGAAGTGCGAATCAATTTGGTACTGTATAGGGTAATCTTGTTCTGCCGATTTTTTTTACATTCTTCTTGTAGTTTTTCAATGGCATTTATAGCAATATAGTAAAAGGGGACATGACTCTCTTGTGTCTTGTATGAATTGTTTTTTTGTACACATTAAGTTTGTTCTGCCAAACAAGGAATCCGCACCATGTTATCCTGAAATTTTCAAGCTCGAGTATCTTTTGTCTCACCTGCTTTGAAACTCCCGCCTCTTCAACCCGCGCCGCGCCTTGTTATCCCGAAATTTTGAGGCGCGCTAAAACTCCCTCCTCACCCGAAATCGGTCCCGCAGCCTAGACACGTGAAATCCCCCTTCTACCCCTCAACCAGAAATGCGGCTTGAAGTCGCGGTGTCAAAACCGGTGCGAGTACGCTGGTAACTTACCCTACATTTTGGACAAGCATGTTCCTAAGCCATGGCTCCCTCCTACCTTGCCCTCCGTTCCCCCCATTTGTACAACGAGGCCGCCAAAACCCGCAAACCCCACGCTCCTCCGTCGGCCTCCCGACCGCCACCCAGCTCGAGACTCTTCCCCGATGACGTCGTCCACCGCAACAGCTCGCCGTCCCTCATCCATCGCACCGGATGAGGATCCGTTGTCGATCTCCTCGTCCTGCCAGATCAGCCGCCCCGTCCTCCACCTCCAAGGAGCTGCCCCGATGTTCGCCTCATCTATCACGCCACCTCCATCCCCAGAGAACCATCTTGACCTGCCCCATCGGAACCGTATCACCCTCACCGATTCCTCTGATGAAGCTGATGCCAACTCGGCGCCACCAAGGAGGTTCTGCACTCACCACTGCATTTTATCTTTTATTTGATCTCACGGAGCTGCCGGTGCTCGATACAAAGCAGCCATGGCGGGTCTCCATCGATGGTGACGTCGCTGGCCACTTCATCCACGGTGTCTCCCTCCCATGTCGTTGCTTCCTCGGTGGCGACTTCCACACCGGCACTAGCTGCAACTGCTCCGGCTCTCGCTCGCGCTGCGGCTCTGTTCTTGCTGTCGATCGTGCTGCTTCTCTGCTCTTGCTCTCGTTCTTGTTGCTGCTCTGCTCTGCTATTGTTGTCGGTCACGCTGCTGCTCCGCTCTTGCTCTCGTTCGTGCTGCTACTCTGCTCTTGCTCTCGCTCTTGCTGCTACTGCTACTATGTAACACCCACGATGCGTCTATATCTCCCATGTGTCGAAGCACGACTTAGAGGCATAACCTGTCACGCCCAATATGCGACCCTATCCAAAAGGAACTCGAAGGTCCTACCAAGGATAGACCCGCATATTGAAACACTTTTGCAAGGTGGATATCATTACATCAACATTACATAATAGATGGGGATACATACATAAGGCATACAATGCCACACGGATACAACATCACAATACATAAGAGAATCATCCGACTACGGATGAAACACAAACAGAAACTCAAACGACACCCACAACCCGGATTGGCACGGGTGTGGCGGCTGAGGGCGGCAGACATGTCCGTCGGTGGGGGAGAAGGTGTCCGGCGGCGCGAGGGGAATTTCTAGGGTTTCGGGGGGAGAATTCATCCGCGAATTTCGGGGGAGGGGATTATTTATAGTTTCTGGGAGCTAGGAGAGTCCAAATGAGGAGCGGTTTTCGCCCACACGATCATGATCGAACGACCGAGAGCATGGAGGGGAGTTTGCTGGGTTTTGGGGCACTTTGGAAGGGGTGTTGGGCTGCAACACAAAGAGGGCTTTTATGGTTACCCGGTTAACCGTTGGAGTACCAAACGACCTCCAAATGGCACGAAACTTGACAGGCAGTCTACCGGTGCTATACCAAGGCCGCTTGGCAATCCTCGGGCCATTCCGAGAAAGTTTAACACCCGCACACGAAACCAGGTCTGAGAGGGGCGACGGGGCACGCGCGAGAGGTCTGGACTCCGAACGGACAACGGAGAGAACCGGGAGGACCCGAACGGATGCAAGTTTTGAAAAACATGCAGATGAAATGCAGATGATGACATGGCAAAATGAAACATGCAAGCAAATGACATGGCAAAGGCGGCGAATAACTGGCAGACACCTGGCGCATCGAATCCGGGTCGTTACAACACTCCTCCACTAACAAGAGATCTCGTCCCGAGATCTTAGGATCGAGACGGAAGGAAAAAAATGAGGTGAAACAAGAACTGAAGAGAAGAAGCAAAGAAGCAAGAACACTCGAGAATAAGAGAGAAACAACCAGAATGACGAGAATCGAAAGCTCCTAGATTCAGATAGACTATGAAACCACTCCGGTTAGAACGAGATAAGAAACGAATAAGACTGAAAGGATTTAGGCAGCACTCTGGCTGAACATGGAAAGAATAGAACATGAGCTAGAGAGGAAGGAATGATACTTGATGAACTCTTGAAGAATGAATTAAATCATGAAGATCCACCATGAAGAACTCCGTTGACAAAAAGATGAAGAGATAGAATGAAGGATGAAAGAATAAGATTAAACCTTGCAGTGATTTAGATGGAGGTTCCGACGAAATGGCCGAGGAAAATTTGAACTCCGGAAAAGAAAAGATGAAAAGACTTGGAAGTAGAATTTATTCCTCACGAACAAACTCTGAAGATAGGGATTACTCGCTTGGATAAAATAAGAATAAGATTTATTGTATGCTTATCCTTCATCAAATTAAATTGATGAGAAGCGATGGATTTTGCATACTACTTATTCTTCTTGAAAAGGATTAGGGAAATATGACACAAAACTTGAGAGAGTCTTCATGAACCACCGGTAGGATTGGAAGGAACGAATGAATATATGTGAAAAGAATGGAAATAAATCTTGAACGAACCACCGTAAGAATTTGGAAATGACTGATGAAAGAGAATGAATCACCGAGAAGAATTAGAAGAACCAATATGCTAGAGGGGATTAGATGCAAAAGAATAAAGAGATCAAGAGTAGATTAAAGAACACTTGAACGAAGCACCGGGGTAAATAGAGAACGATAACTGGAATGATGGCCTCCGGTAAAAAGAAATGGGAAAACAACTACTGACATGCTCCGGATGGGTAAGCAAAGGAATATCTGACAAATAGAATAATTCGAGACTGGTAACATGAAGCTAGAACCATGAAACTTCGAGAGAACGGGCAAGATTTAGAGGAAGAACTCTTCTTTGGTCTTCAAATGACGACGAGAAACAACACCAAAATTTCTGAGATACTCCGGGAGAATGAAAACCGAAAAGGTTAAGCCAACAATGAAAAGAGTTTGGAAACGATCTTGGACAAGGCATGTGACTTATGAAATCATACTTACGTCAAACTTCAAAAGGACTTGAGAATAGCTCCGGGAAATTAGAAGAGTCAGGTAAGATCCTGGAAAAAGACCTGTGGGTTAGGGCCCACTAAAATAGAACACCGTTGGAAAGGGATGTAGAACATATAGATGATGCACTGGAACAATTGAAATATTTGAATGAGGTGACAACCTCGAATTAATGCAAACACAGATGAATCTGCTGAGATGTCTTGAACACTCCAGAAGGATAAACTGGCGAGAGGCGAACGAGCAGGTAAAACACTTGAGCCGAGGAAAAGAATATGATCAACACCGGAAAAGAAAAAGAGATGAAGAATGACGAACGAGACGAGAATCCACCGGTTGAAATAATTGAGGGAAGACGGAAGAAGCTCCACAAGAATGAAATTGATACTCAAAACAGACTCAGACTCCGGGAAGAAAAGGGTTGGGAGGGCGGGAAAAAAACACAGGAAACTGGAAAGGGGAACCGACGAATATCTTGAAGAGAAAACACCGGTTAAAATCATTGAGGAAAGAAAGCAAAGACTTCACATGAGTAGGATGGATACTCGATTACGGACTCCCGTTTCGAGAAGAAAAAGGGGTGGGCGGGTGGGAAAAGAAAACAACTGAGGATTGAACTTGGCGAAGAAGAAGAGGCTCGAGTCAACTTGACAAGAAATGCACCGGACGAAAAGAGCTAAGGAACAATGATTGAAAACCAACTGTGTGATCCTAAAGAAAAAATTTGAATGGGAAGAGGAGTAATCCAAAACACCTACGTCAAGATTCCTTACCAGAGCGACGAAGAGGCAGAGGAGTAAAAAGAATTCCTACTCTCGGATATAACTAGACTCCGAAAACAGTTTTCTTCTAGACTCAACAACGGCCAAACTACACGATCAATCAAGGGGGCTCCTAAGGTCGGTCGAGGCTTTGATACCAACTTGTCACGCCCAATATGCGACCCTATCTAAAAGGAACTCGAAGGTCCCACCAATGATAGACCCGCATATTGAAACGCTTTTGCAAGGTGGATATCATTACATCAACATTACATAATAGATGGGGATACATACATAAGGCATACAATGCCACACGGATACAACATCACAATACATAAGAGAATCATCCGACTACGGATGAAACACAAACAGAAACTCAAACGTCATCCACCCTGCTAGCCTAGGCTGCCGACCTGGAACCTATCCCCTAATCGAAGAAGAAGCAGAAGAAGAACTCCAAGACAAGCAAACATCGCTCTCGCGTCATGATCATCATGAAACATGTACCTGCAACTGTTGTTGTAGTAATCTGTGAGCCACGAGGACTCAGCAATCCCATTACCATGGGTATCAAGACTAGCAAAGCATAAAGGGAAATGAAGGGGTAAAGTGGTGAGGTTGCAGCAGCGACTAAGCATATATGGTGGCTAACATACGCAAATAGGAGCGAGAAGAGAGCAAATGGAATGGTCGTGAAGCTAGCAATGATCAAGAAGTGATCCTGAACTCCTACTTATGACAAACATAACCCAGAAACCGTGTTCACTTCCCGGACTCCGCCGAAAAGAGACCATCACGGCTACACACGCGGTTGATGCGTTTTAATTCAGATCTGGTGTCAAGTTATCTGCAACCGGACATTAACAAGTTGGCATCTGCCTATAACCGCAGGCACGGCTTTCGAAAGTTTAAACCCTGCAGGGGTGTCCCAACTTAGCCCATGATAAGCTCTCGTGATCAACGAAGGATATACCTTCTCCTAGGAAGACCCGATCAGACTCGGAATCCCGGTTTACAAGACATTTTGACAATGGTAAAACAAGACTAGCAAAGCCGCCCGGATGTGCCAACAAATCCCGATAGGAGCTGCACATATCTTGTTCTCAGGGCACACCGGATTGTCTAAACTTCCGGTAGGCCAGCCCAGAGTTGCCCCTGGTGGCCACCGGCGGTTGATAGGTTGGACCAACACTCACGACGAGCACTGGCCCGGGGGGGTAAAATAAAGATGACCCTGGAGAGCTCGACTCCCAAGGGAAAAAGGGCTAGGTGAGGCAAATGGTAAAACCAAGGTTGGGCCTTGCTGGAGGAGTTTTATTCAAAGCGAACTATCAAGGGGGTCCCATAAATCACCCAACCGCGTAAGGAACGCAAAATCCGGGAACATAACACCGGTATGACGGAAACTAGGGTGGCAAGAGTGGAACAAAACACCAGGCATAAGGCCGAGTCTTCCACCATTTACCAAGTATATAGATGCATTAATAATATAAGAGATATTGTGATATCCCAACATAATCCTGTCCACCATGGAGCAATCTTCAACTTCACCTGCAACTAACAACGCTATAAGAGGGGCTGAGCAAAGCGGTAACATAGCCAAGCAACAGTTTGCTTGGAAGGGGGTCAAAGGTTAAAGGTTCATGGCAATTTGGGAGACTTGATGAGCAAAAGATAGGTAACGCAGCATAGCGATAGAATGAAGCAACTAGCATAGCAATGATAGTAGTGAGATCCAGGGTAGTGGTCATCTTGCCTGAAATCCCGCTAGGAAGAAGAACGAGTCCATGAAGAAGATGAAGCCACGAAGATGAACCAAGCGTAGACGAACGAATCCTCACGATCGCAACGAAACGGGAACTAACGAAAAGAAGCACACAACATGGTAAACACACCACACATGAACAAGGCATGATGCATAAACAAATATGATGCATGACAAAGCTACATGAAGCTACTCATGGCAAGAGATGATGCAAACAAGAACAACACATCAAAGCAAGTTTAAATGAGGCCGGGAACAACATATAACAATTCCGGTAAGTCCTCATATGCAAATTTCGAAATTGGTCCATATCTGAATAAACCTTATGTTCAAGTTGTTAAACAGCAAGTTAAGGTGCACCAAGATGATCTACACGAGATTCTAGTCAAGTTACATATAAAGTTCATTTAATTCGGAGCTACGGCCTAGAAGATATGAGCAAAACAAAAACATGGCATTGATGCAAAATGCATACAAACATCAAGCAAACACCTCAAAACAAGGATGCAACATGATAATATGAAACTACATGCAAAATCAAGCAAGTTTCATATAGAGCACACTCAAAACGGAGCAACGGTTCAACACATACGCACTATACAAGTTATAGCAACAATCTGTCCAAAACAGCAAGTAGGCATATTGCAAGCATCAAAACAACATGCTACAGTACCTCAACAATAATACAAAGGGCATGGACATGATGTATAGGTAAAGCATAACAAAACATGAACACCGAGGTATCTCCAGAAATCACTAGAACATACTCAAAAAGACATGGCAAGATTGCAAATAATAACAGTTTCAGACTTTAGCAGAAATAATATCAGGTTGCAATGTTTAGAGCTATCAGACAACATGTTACAGAAACTTATCATGGCAAACAAAGGCATGTCATGAATCTACTAATTGCATAGAACAAAAGTCTCTTACAGACCAAGAGCCAAAAAGGATCAGAAGATATGATGGCACCCATGTAAACATGACAAGTTATATGACAAATTCATACATGGCAGAAACAGCAATAAGTAGGCATGTTGGTGAGCTTGAACCACTCACTACAGAACAATACATGGCATGGCAAGGCAACCAACAGTAAGCAGACATGTTTATGAAGCTAAGCATTGCAAGATCAAGTTCATAGGGTGCATGATCACTAACAACAATCATGGAAACATTGAACTTCATGTTAACAGGCTGACAGCAACATCATTTAGCAAGTTTGGAGCAAGATATGAACAATCTACAACAAGCTATAAATGCAACCAGGGGCATGGATGGATAGCTCATAACCATATGTACAAAACATCCTTACTGAAGTATCTCAAAATAAGCATGGATCTCTCTGTAGCATCAAGTTTACATGGCATAAAAATAACAGCAGGACAGGGACTGAAATCAGTAACATCACGAAGCCTAGTTTACATGCTTGTGCTAGTCACCACATTGATCACAAAAATACATGGTAAGCACCTATGTAAAGAAGACATGGCATAGTTCAAAACACATGTAGACATCAACCTCATAGGATGCACACATCACACATGGCAAAAATGACAAATGAGCATGTTCTGTTAACAGACAGCTGACAACATCATGAAGCACTCTTGCAACGATGATTCAGGCGTCAAGATGAGCTCAAATGAACATGGTGCAATGTAATGAAATGAAGTACTCGTTGAGATGAACAATTTGACATATTACACACACAAAACGGAGCTACGCATGCAGCGATATGATGCGATGAATATGGCATGAAAATGTCAAAATAAACCGGGGACTTAGCAGAAAATTACCCCGCGAAAACGTGGACGGGACGGTGCGGGACGGAGGGATCCGGGACGGGGGCATGCGGATCGAGGCGGGGCCGGAGAAGAGGAAGACGGCCGGGAACAGGGCGGCGCCGGCGAGGGGGCACCGGATCCGGCCGGAGCACGGAGGGCGGCGCACGCAGGCGCGCAGGGCGCCGGCGAGGAGGGTGGCCGCGAGCTCGGGAGCTCCTCTCCCTGGAGCTTCACGCGGAGGGGCGAAGGGGCAGCCGGGGCTGGAGCGGCTCCGGCGAGGCATGGGCCAGGCGACGGGGGCTGGCGGCGCGGGGGCCGAAGGGCGCCGGGCGGCGACCGGAGGCGGCGAGCGGGAGCGGGAGGCACGGGCGGACGGGCGGAGGCGCGGGCGCGGCGGCGCGGGCCGGGCGGCGGCGGCGACCGGGCCCCGCGGGCCTACAGCGGGCCGCGCGGGCCGGCGATGGGGTGGAGAGAGAGAGGGTGAGGTGGCGGCGCGGGATTGGGGGCGGCGGCGTTGCTTACATGTCGGCCCCGGATTGGCGCGGGTGCGGCGGCTGAGGGCGGCGGACATGTCCGTCGGTGGGGGAGAAGGTGTCCGGCGGCGCGAGGGGAATTTCTAGGGTTTTGGGGGGAGAATTCATCCGCGAATTTCGGCGGAGGGGATTATTTATAGTTTCTGGGAGCTAGGAGAGTCCAAATGAGGAGCGGTTTTCGTCCACACGATCGTGATCGAATGACCGAGAGCATGGAGGGGAGGTTGCTGGGTTTTGGGCCACTTTGGAAGGGGTGTTGGGCTGCAACACAAAGAGGGCTTTTACGGTTACCCGGTTAACCATTGGAGTACCAAACGACCTCCAAATGGCACGAAACTTGACAGGCGGTCTACCGGTGCTATACCAAGGATGCTTGGCAAACCTCGGGCCATTCCGAGAAAGTTTAACACCCGCACACGAAACAAGGTCTGAGAGGGGCGACGGGGCACGCGCGAGAGGTCTGGACTCCAAACGGACAACGGATAGATCCGGGAGGACCCGAACGGATGCAAGTTTTGAAAAACATGCAGATGAAATGCGGATGATGACATGGCAAAATGCAACATGCAAGCAAATGACATGGCAAAGACGGCGAATAACTGGCAGACACCTGGCGCATCGAATCCGGGGCGTTACATAACCGCATTGTGGTTTTGTCGCAAGAAGGGTCATCTTCACACACTCCCATGTAATGAACAAGAATGGGATAAAGAGTTGGCTTACAATCGCCACTTCACACAATGAACATATAATTCATACATCATTCAGAGTACACACATAGTCCGACTACGGACGAAGCCAAAAGAAAAGAAGATAACCCAACTGCTAGATCCCCGATCGTCCCAACTGGGCTCCACTACTGATCATCAAGAAACAAAACATAGCAACAACTAAGATCTTTGTTGAGCTCCCATCTGAGATCGGTTGCATCATCTGCACTGGTATCATCGGCACCTGCAACTGTTGTGATAGTATCTGGTGAGTCACGAGGACTCAGCAATCTCAAAACCCGCGAGATCAAGACTATTTAAGCTTAATGGGTAAGGAAGGGGTAAAGTGGTGAGGTTGCAGCAGCGACTAAGCAAGATATGGTGGCTAACATACGCAATTAAGAGTGAGAAGAGAAGCAAAGGAACGGTCGTGAAACTAGCAATGATCAAGAAGTGATCCTGAAACTAATTACGCACAATCATAACACAAAGACCATGTTCACTTCCCGGACTCCGCCAAAAAGAGACCATCACGGCTACACACGCGGTTGATGCGTTTTAATTAAGTCAAGTGTCAAGTTCTCTACAACCGGATATTAACAAATTCCCATCTGCCACATAACCGCGGGCACGGCTCTCGAAAGTTTATACCCTGCAGGGGTGTCCCAACTTAGCCCATCACAAGCTCTCACGGTCAATGAAGGATGTTCCTTCTCCCAGGAAGACCCGATTAGTCTCGGAATCCCGGTTTACAAGACATTTCGACAATGGTAAAACAAGACCAGCAAAGCCGCCCGAATGTGCCGACAAATCCCGATAGGAGCTGCACATATCTCGTTCTCGGGGCACACCGGATTGTCCAAACTTCTAGTAGGCTAGCCCAGAGTTGCCCGTGGTGGCCACCGGCGGCTGACAGGTTGGACCAACACTCACGACGAGCACTGGCCCGGGGGTAAAAATAAAGATGACCCTTGAGTCTGCAGAACCCAAGGGAAAAAGGCTTAGGTGGCAAATGTTGAAACCAAGGTTGGGCCTTGCTGGAGGTGTTTTATTCAAAGCAAACTGTCAAGGGGGTCCCATAAATCACCCAACCGCGTAAGGAACGCAAAATCAAGGAACATAACACCGGTATGACGGAAACTAGGACGGCAAGAGTGGAACAAAACACCAGGCATAAGGCCGAGCCTTCCACCCTTTACCAAGTATATAGATGCATTAATTAAATAAGATATATTGTGATATCCCAACATAATCTTGTCCATCATGGAGCAATCTTCAACTTCACCTGCAACTAACAACGCTATAAGAGTGGCTGAGCAAAGCGGTAACATAGCCAAACAACGGTTTGCTAGGAAGGGTGAAAAGTTAGAGGCTGACATGGCAATATGGGAGGCATGGTAAACAAGTGATAGGTAACGCAGCATAGCGATAGAACGAAGCAACTAGCAAGCAAAGATAGAAGTGATATCGAGGGTAATGGTCATCTTGCCTGAGATCCCGATAGGAAGAAGAACGAGTCCATGAAGAAGACAAACAGACGTAGTCGAACGAATCCTCACAACTCCGGAACGAAACCAAAGCTAACGAGAGAAGCAAACCGAAAAGAAGCAAACAATATGGTAAACACACAAGCATAAACATGGCATGATGCACAAACAAGTATGATGCATGTACGGTTTAAAGAGGCATGGCATGGCAAAGTGCAACAAACAATACTACAAATTAAGTGGAGTTCAATATGCAACGAGTTGCATATTGACGGAACACCACATCCAATTATTTAGTTCTCTCTTTTTTAGGTACAACAATATTAAATGTTATTAAACATGGCAAGGGGTGAAGCATAATTAAACTACATATTTAGGCAAGTTTAAATGAGGCCGGAACAACAAACAACAATTCCGGAAATCCCCATATGTTATTTACCAATTTAACGCAAACAACAATTTTAAACATTTTAATTGTTGTTATCATGATGCGGATGACATATGCAAGCTTTATGCAATTTTATGAAAATGTTGACATGAGCATGTTATGAAGCATTTGGTCACCATGGCGGAACAAAATGGGTGCCATGGCAACGAAAAATGATGCCACGGCAACATATCGGTTCCGATAACTCAAGGGGATACCGGTGCAAAAGGAAGTGTGACATGAGCGAGTCATGCAAGATGGTGGGGTGCTCCCGGTAACCGGGTTCCCATGGGTCGACGGCATGGCAAACGAGAAGGAATGCGCAAGTGACAATTCGGGCACGGTGCAAACACAAACATCTCATACAACAAAGCATTCGTTCACGGGAGTCGTCTCGTCTTTATACCTTTGAACCGTGCATTTTCGGGGCGGAACGAGTTCAACGAAGGAGGTAGCGGTACACGGGCCGTAGTGGAAGTAGTTGTACACGTTTCGGTAGTGGAAGTAGACGTTCACGGGTCGTAGGGGAACTTGACGAAACCCAAGGCGCCGGTTGTGGAAGTAGTGGAACTTGGTGCATCCAAGCTCTTCGGCGTAGTGCTACACATTCCATAGACGAACATGGGTGTCGTGGTACTTGGCGTTATTGTGGACTCCAGGTACTTGCCAAAATCCACATTGGATGTAGTCGTACAGATTTGAAGACGAACTTGGCGCCGAAGTCGAACTTGCCGGTCTTGATGAATCTGAAGGGGCATCGAGGGACTTGCCAAGGCCCTGCCTCGGGAGGTCACGGGAGGTGCGTGGAGGCGGCAGAGACGGTGTTGCATGGACGCGGGCGGTGTTGCGCGGATGCGGGCACAGAACGGGTGATGGGGTGGCGAGGTGACCAGAGGCGCGAGGAGGGGGATCCTGGTCGCAACAAGAGAAGGCAGCGGGGCGACGTCCTTGTCGGACAGAGCTGGTGCAGGCGAACCATGGCGAGGCCGAAGGTGGGTCTCGGGCAGGAGGTGAAGAAGACAGCTGGGACGCGATCTCCAGCGAGAAGGCGAAGCAGAGGAGGCTGGGGCACGCGCCGGAGTTGACGAGCTCCTGGTCGAGCAGAGAGCTCGGGCGAGGCAGCGGCACCATGGACGAAGGGAGCAGGAACTCGGGGGAGAGGCTGAGCGCTGGTGAGGGGCCTAGCTGGGCTACACGGCCATGGTAGGGGGGCCATGAGAACCTGCTGAAGGAGGAGGGCACGAGCCTTGGGCGTCTTCGAGCGTGCGGGCGGTCGATGAGGCAAGGGACCGAGAGGAGCGAAGGGGGATCGAGGGCTGCGCGTGGGTCGCGGCAGAGGGGATCGAAGAGAAGGAGATGGCGGCGTGAGGGAGGAGATCGGGAGAGATGGGTCGGGGCTAGGGTTAACTAGGTGGGGCGGTTGGGCTCAAGTGGCCGGCTGGGCCTGAGGATGGGCCTTAGGGCCCGGCCCGGTGGAGAGGAAATGGCCAGAGGTCTGGTCGCCTGGTGAAAAGAAAGGAAAAAAAGGTCTTCCTCATTGGAAAAGAAAAGAGGGGCCAAAGGATTTATTTGGAGGTCTAAATAAATCCAAATTTAGCTGAAATTTGGCAAGTGGCCTCACTGGAATATATGAAGGCTCCACAAGACAGATTGGAGGCAAAAGGAGAATAGAGCAACGATGTGAATATTCAGAAATGAAAGGAACTTTAAAATGCAAGTGGGTTGTGGTTAGTTCCAAACTAATGGAATATTTTATAGTAGCTCCCTAAATATTGGGAGGATATGTTATAAAGAGAAATCACCATTGTGAATATCCCTCGATTTAAATGGCCCGAAGATCCATACGATTTATTAAAAGAGTTATAAAATTAATGATATGATGGCATGATGACATGATGCAATGCAAAAGATGGCATGATGAATGCACAAACAAAACAAATCACAAGACAAAACTCGGAATAGCTGGAAGTCTTCTGGAGCGTCGGTCTCGGGGCGTTACATGCTACATGACCTCCGGCAGCTACAGGAGTTGCTGCTTTAGCACTCGCTTGCGGTGCTACTGCATGACTTGCTCTCTGCTAGTGCATTCCCTGCTCGAGCGTCTGCTGATTTAGATCACTGCTTCTCTGCTACTAGTGCTCGAACACCCTAAACATCTATTGCAATGCTCTACTACTAGTTCAATCAATTTCGACAGTAAAATTCAGTTTCGACTGTATAGTTCAGTTTCTTCAGTTAAGTTCAGAGTGAACAGTACTTACAGCATCTGTCGGAGCGGCCGTGGCACGGCTAATGCATTTTTACATCTAGCACTTTTTGGTGATGTATTTTACATCATCTATTGCAGATGATATTAGAGTCCCACTTTAGATTAACGTTGTCTGTCTTGTCCTGCTTCAGCCTCGCCGCCGTACACCTCAGCGGAGCTGCTCCAATGATGGAACCGTCCATTACAGCGGAGCAGTACCCTCGGTGCCGTTTCCAGAGGCCTCAGATCTTCTTCCCCGCCTCCGACAGTCACACCAACATCACCATCCTCCACGTCCAACCCAATGATGTTGAGGTCCACAAGGCTATGCCAAAGAGGTTGTACACTCATCGCATCACTTTGTTACTCTGCATTCATGTCGATCCCTTAGGGATCCTTTGCTATGGAACTACTATGGTACTACTATTCATGCATTTGGTTAGAAGGAGTGGAGCAAAGCAAAACTGGAGGATTTTTTTCCTTTGTTGTCTCTTTCAAAGAAAAAATGTAGGAATTTTAATATCCACTTGGACGTCCTTTTCAAATTAATATGCATGAAGAACAGAACTAATTGCATTACTAGCATAATAAGATTCTTATTTTTTTCATTTTCACGTGGTTTGACTTTAATTTGACCATGTTTCTCCATTCATGTGTTCTTCCAATTCATGTGAACCAAACACCCAGGTTGACATAAATCCTATGTTTCCAAATGCTCTGTTTTGCACGTGCATTCCTATCCTATTCCTGTGTTTTTCCTATCCCTGCATTTATAGGATCCTCCAATTCTAAGGATCCCTTACAGATTTACTTCATTTCCAGATAGGCATCAAAGAAAACTCTGTGTGTTATGTCCTGCTCCTGCCATGCCGTCATCCACCCCACCTGAGGTGCACCATCGACAGAAGCTTTCATTGCAGAAGAGATTCCCCCTGCAGACTTTCTTTCGCCGCCTCAAATCATCTTCCCTATTGCCGGCAGCCATGCCAACTGCATTACCATCATCGACTGAGCAGATGAACCTGAGGACTACATAGTTCCGGAAGAGAGGTCACAGTCTTTCGTGTTTGCTTACGTTATACATTGGTTATTATTACCTGCTACTTTATCGTTCAAACTTGAGTTTTAAAATTCCTATGGGTCTCATATCAAGGCAGCAACGAATAGTATCTGTCTACTATCTGGTTCATCTGGGGTATTCTATGTGGTTCATGTTGGGTGGGAAACAAACAGTAGATGATCCATCGTCTATCTTTTTAAACTATAACTATAATCTACCTGCTATCATTAGTTTTGGATCTATCCACTCCTTTGATACCATCAGTCTTGATTTCTGCATGCACCCCTTAGGCCTTACAAAATCTAACTATTTTTTATTGTGCATGTCAGTTATTGTACACAATCGTACTGAACATGTAGAGAAAAAGAGAAGACCATTGCATGGGAATATAATGCCATGCAGACACCGCTTCATGGTGGGCGAAGTGCCCCCCTCCTGCCATTCCAGATTATATTCTAGAAGAAGATAACTGTTTAGATGGGGATTTAGAGGGAGCTGGTCACTCCTATTTACCACCTGAAGTGTTTGCTCTAACCTGGCATGCTGATGTTGGTCATATCATGCATATGGCGCCTCACATTGCTTACATTATACATCTTATATGTCATCAGCTTGGTTTAGATTTTCTTTGTATGAATGCCACCTGTTTGGTTTCTATATCATACTCCCACCGTTCCTAAATATTTTTCTTTTTAGATATTTCAACAAGTGACTACATACGGAGCAAAATGAGTGAATCTACACTCTAAAATATGTCTATATACATCCGTATGTGGTAGTCCATTTGAAATCTCTAAAAGACAAATATTTAGGAACAGAGGGAGTATATGGGAATTATGCAATGCCATCTTCTTTAGCCAGGCATCATATACGTGAATCGTGCAATGCCATCATGTATAGCCAGTCATCCTATATGTGAATTGTATCGTGCCATATTTTTTTTCATAATGTATTCCATTTATCAACAATGTTTATACATTCATCTACTCTTCCTGTGCATCAACCATTTGAGTCGGTCATGGGAAAATCTGGAGTGAAAACAAGGTCTTCTGAGCAGTCAGTGTTACCTGTCGATGTGGATTTCTTGCTGGTTATAGATAGCTCCTCAAAGGAGGATTCAGAGACAGATAACCAGTCGTATCCCCCCCCCCCCGAGGTGCATGCTCTAACTTAGCAGTGTTATATTGCTCATATCATGCATATGGTGTCTTGCATTGCCATGCCATTTGCTTAGATTAGACATGCTTTGTGTGAATGCCTCCTGTTTGCTTTCTATATCGGATATGTGAATTATGCAATGCCATGTTTTTCAGCCAGATATCATATATGTGAATTATGCACCGCCATGTAGCCAGGCATCATATATGTGAATTATCTCATGCCATCTTTTTTTTCATTACGTATTCCATTTGTCGACAATCTGTGTATATTGAACTACTCTTCATCTGTATCAGCCATTTGAGCCGGTTATGGAAAAATCTAGAGTGAAAACAATGTCTTCAGAGCAGGCAATGGTACCTGTTGAAGCATATATCTTGATGGTTACAGGGAGCTCCTCAGACGAGGATTCAGAGACAGATGACCAGTCCTATATCCCACCTGAGGTGTATGCTCTAAGTTGCAATGTTTATATTTCTCATATCATGCATATGGTGTCTTGCATTGCTTAGTTTAGACATCATATGCACAATATTGAATTCCACCTGCTTACTTTAGAGATCATACATGCGAGTGCCAGCTGCTTAGTATATGAATCAATTATGTCAATTATATCATGCCATCCTGTATACTTAGACAACATGTATGTGAATTATTTCATCTCAACATATTTTAGAAAGACATCATATAGTTTTGTCATGTCATCCTGTTTAGATACTCATCCTATGTTGAATTATGCCATTATATCCTGTTAAGTTATCCATCATATATCTGAAATTGTGTCATGCTATCATGTTTAGTTACGCATCATAAATGTGAAATTGTGTCATGCTGTCCTATTTGGTTAGACAACATATATGTGAATTACCACATGTTTATCATATAATGTCTGTACGTTCAATTTCTTTTCTTGTTTATCAGCCATTTGAATTGGATGGGGTGATGGCAGTATCTAAGGGAGAAAAACCCATTCTTCACAAAAGATAGTGCTACCCGTCGATGCAGATAGAACCATGGTTGTACTGGCCCACAAACTAGCCCCACCACACATAATCGAGACTCTTCCATATTGCACACTTACACCATTGGGCAGAGAACCAGCTACAACCCATCTAACAGCAACCCCAGCGGATAGTAACCCACTTCTAGTTGACAAAGCACCATGTCCACCACAGAGTGCCCCCGCACGAGCAGTTTGTAAAGTAATTGCAGTGCCCAAAGCACTAAGACCACCACAGCTAACCCAAACTCCACGTTTAAAGCATAAGAGCAACTGTTCTCAGGTCAGATTCCATAGCTATGGTCCATACTCCTTTGCTGTTGTGTCACTGTATTTACTCATACTAACTACTTTTGAATTTGAAGGTTCCAATTGAAACTCCAATGGCACAACAGGTATGTTTTAAACCTATTTCTTTAACTGGATTGATGTTCTAACTTCTTGCTCTATGTTGATTTCAGTTTTAGTTGTATAAATAGTTATGTTCTCATGTGATGCACATTACAAGTGTTGCCAATGTTGTGTAGTTTCTCACACTTATATTCTGTCTATGTTGCTGTGTCTTAAAAATATATGAGTTGAACTGTGTCTCTATCCTGATTAGGCAACATAAACTAGAATGATATGGACAATACAGTGACCATAGTACATAGATATATCTTTGTTTCATGTTGTTATCCTGTCCACCTTACTACTGAACCGGTTTACCAAAATGAGTTTCGTATACTACATGCTAAACATGTGATGTGTGTGCTTGTTTCTCTCGTAGTATGCAAACAAAATACTGGAGATGAGCACCCCACTATGCAATGGTAGAGAAAGTAATGCAGATAAGGTTCAAGATAGTGAGACAACCCTGTTGGTCTCCAAGAAAGGTGATAAAAACAATCTTGTAGACAGTGAGAAAACCCCACAGTCCTACATTGATGTAGTGTTCGAGTTACTGGCTAGTACCGCTGGCACAAGCTCTTCGAACTCGCTGCCTGAATCACTTCGGCTTCTTCAGTCTCAGCTACAAGCTGAAAGGCGTCAGTCAGCTGTGCTGCGGCAAGATGCCGAAGGACTGAGGAAGTCGCTGCAGAATTCAGATGAATACTTTCTTGTGCAATAGCAAGCGCTGGAGGATTTAAGCGCCAAACAAGAGAAAGTTAATAAGCTTGCTAAGCATCTTGCCAGCATTATGGGTACCCAGGATATTGTTTCTTGAGCTCTTCTGAAGTGGTTTCAATTCTGGACTTGTTTTGCTGTGGCGTTTATATGCTGTTTTGTTCCCTATATTTGCACTGGTGGCGAAGTTTGATGCCCAGTGGATGTAATATGAGTAATAGTCGTGATAGCCGAGCATAAGTTGCTTGCTTATTTATTTCCTTGTAGTCTTGTTTATTTGTTTGCTTGTAGTCAATGCAGTTTGAAAGTGCAACTATCCCTAGGTGGTTTTGGTAATTCATAACAACATATAGCTCATTGAGCTAATGCTATTCCAAACTATTATTTCAGGAAAGCTGAATGAATGGCATGGCATGGATGATGAAAGTGGATCCCTCAAAATACTAAGGACAAAGGATTGGCTCAAGATCAAAAGCTCAAGACTCTTCATTTTACATTTTAGTGATCCAAGATCACATTGAGTCTATAGGAAAAGCCAATACTATCAAGGAGGGATGAGGTGTTGCTTAATGAGCCTCTTGCTTCAAGTGCTTAGTGATATGCTCCAAAAACCCTCAACTACTTTCTCACATCCACATATGACCTAAACCCAAAGTCAAACTCGGCCCCACCGATTCTTTCTATCCGGCGCCACCGAGTTCAAATGTCATAGCCAATGCCACAAACCCTTGGCAAATCGGTCTCACCAATAGGGATCTCGGTCTCACCGAGATGGGGTTGTAATCTATCTATTTCCCTTCATAACATTTCGGTCTAACCGAAGTGAGCGATCGGTCCCACCGAGATTGCAATGTAAACTCCCTATTTCCCTTTCATAACATTTCGGTCTCACCGAAATGAGCGAATCGGTCCTACCGAATTTACCTGACCAACTCTCTGGTTAGCTTATTACCAAAATCGGTCTCACCGAGTTTGAGTAATCGGTCTCACCGAGATTGCATTATGCCCTAACCCTAACCATATCGGTCCTACCAAGTTGCATGTCGGTCCCACCGAAAATCCTAACGGTCACTAGATTTGCTGAATCGGTCCGACCGAGTTTACCAATTCGGTCCCATCGAGTTTGGCAAGTTGTGTGTAACGGTTAGATTTTGTGTGGAGGCTGTATATACCCCTCCACCTCCTCTTCATTCATGGAGAGAGCCATCAGAACAAACCTACACTTCCAACTTACCATTTCTGAGAGAGAACCACCTACTCATGTGTTGAGGCCAAGATATTCCATTCCTACCATATGAATCTTGATCTCTAGCCTTCCCCAAGTTGCTTTCCACTCAAATCTTCTTTCCACAAGATCCAAATCCTATGAGAGAGAGTTGAGTGTTGGGGAGACTATCATTTGAAGCACAAGAGCAAGGAGTTCATCATCAACGCACCATTTGTTACTTCTTGGGAGTGGTGTCTCCTAGATTGGCTAGGTGTCACTTGGGAGCCTCCGACAAGATTGTGGAGTTGAACCAAGGAGTTTGTAAGGGCAAGGAGATCGCCTACTTCGTGAAGATATACCGCTAGTGAGGCAAGTCCTTCGTGGGCAACGGCCATGGTGGGATAGACAAGGTTGCTTCTTCGTGGACCCTTCGTGGGTGGAGCCCTCCATGGACTCACGCAACCATTACCCTTCATGGCTTGAAGTCTCCATCAACGTGGATGTATGATAGCACCACCTATCGGAACCATGACAAAAACATCTATGTCTCCAATTGCGTTTGAATCCTCCAAACCCTTCCCTTTACATTCTTGCAAGTTGCATGCTTTAATTTCCGCTGCTCATATACTCTTTGCATGCTTGCTTGAATTGTGTGTAGATTGCTTGACTTGTCAAAAGATAGCTAAAATCTGCCAAAGACTAAAATTGGGAAAAGGTTAAGTTTTTAATTGGTCAAGTAGTCTAATCATCCCCCCTCTAGACATACTTCAAGGTCCTACAAGTGGTATCAGAGCTTTGGTCTCCATTTGCTTTGACTCCCATAGCTTTTGGTGGTCATAGCCTTGGTTTCACAACCTAGGAGAGTATGGCGTCTAGTTATGGAAATTATCACCATAGAGGTCCTTACTTTCATGGTACTAATTTTGCTAGTTGGAAGCATAAGATGAAAATGCATATTCTTGGACATAACCCCACCGTTTGGGCTATTGTGTGTATTGGCTTGCAAGGTGAATTCTTTGATGGGAGAGAGCCGAACCGTGAAGCTAGCGCGGAAGAGTTGAAGATGCTGCAATACAACGCTCAAGCTTGTGATATCCTCTTCAACGGATTGTGCCCCGAAGAATTCAACAAAATCAGCCGTCTTGAGAATGCAAAGGAAACTTGGGATACTTTGATTGATATGCATGAAGGTACCGACTCCGTCAAGGAATCCAAGTTGGATGTGCTCCAAAGTCAGCTTGACAAGTTCAAAATGAAGGATGGTGAAGGTGTCGCTGAAATGTACTCTAGGCTTGCTCTTATCACAAATGAGATTACCGGCTTAGGGAGTGAAGAGATCACCGACAGATTCATCATCAAGAAGATCCTAAGAGCATTGGATGGAAAGTATGATACCGTGTGCACATTGATACAAATGATGCCAAATTATAAAGATCTCAAGCCAACGGAAGTCATTGGAAGAATTGTTGCTCATGAGATGCCACTCAAGGATAAGGAGGAACTTCACAACAAGTCAAGTGGTGCTTACAAAGCCTCATGTGAAGCCCCCACATCATCAAGTGAGAAACAAACCTTCAATGAAGAATTGAGCTTAATGGTGATGAACTTTAACAAATTCTACAAGAGTAGAAGCAAAGAAAGAAGCTCTAAGTCAAGGTCCTACAATGACAAAAGATCTTCTAGTCGATAGCGCAATTGCTACAATTGTGGGAGACCCGGACACTATTCCAATGAGTGTACGACACCCTACAAAAGAAGAGAAGATTCTCCAAAAAGAAGAAGTAAAAGAGAAGAATCACCACCAAGAGAGAGGAGGAGTAGAGATGATCGTTATGAACGAAGACCCTCACGGAGAAGCAAGGATTCAGAAAAGAAGGACAAGTCATCAAGGAGCTACACAAAACGAAGACATCAAGCTCATGTTGGTGAATGGGTATCTGGCTCTGACTCCGACAATCACTCCGCGAGAAGCTATCACTCCGACTCCGAATATACTCAAGATGAAGGTGTTGCCAGTCTAGCACTTGTGTCAACCAACTCCTACGACATATTTGATTCAGCAAATGAAGGAATTGGAAGATGCTTCATGGCCAAAGGTCCAAAGGTAACACACCCCGAGTATGTTGATTTCAATAGTGATGAAGATGACTTGCTAGGTGATGATGATTTACTTGTTGACAACTCTAGTGATGAATACTATGATGAAACGTCAATTAATCATGCTAATCAAGATAAAACGAATGACAATGATAAGGATAAGATTGAGCTCCTAACTAAAGAACTAAACACTCTTAAGTTAGCTCATGAAACTATCTTCGAAGATCATCGAGAACTTTTAAGGGCTCATGAGAAGTTACGCTTTGAAAAGCTCAATCTTGAGCAAGAGCATGAGTTCTTAAAGGCAATCAATGATGATCTCTGTAAGAAAGGTTCTTCTTACATTGCCAAGCGTTTACTCTTATCTACTTACATGCCTCAAGTCAAGTCTAGTAACAAGTACAAGAAAGATTCTTCCTCTAGTAGTAACAATAATAATGCCAAATCCAATATTGTTGCTTCTAGTAGTTCTATTGATTACACTAATGATTCTCTTAGCCAAGTTACACTTGAGCAAGAAAATAGCTTATTGAAGGGAATCATAGAGAAAGGTGTATACAAGAGCCTTGCCGGGAGTAAGAAATTCGAGGAAATTGTACGCAAGCAAGGAAGGCACCGGAAGAATCAAGGTGTTGGTTTTGAACAAAAGTTCAATGCCAATGGAGTTGAGTGGGAAGAAGATCAATACCCCAAGACAAAGTTTATTCCTCAGCAAGAGAAGTATGATCCTACTTCCTTGAAGGGAACACAAGCACAAGATGATCTTCCACCACAAGACCAGAAGAACAAAGGCAAGGACAAGCTTCAAGAGGAGATTGATGCATTTGAAGAAGCACCTAAGGCCTTGGTCAAGTGGGTTCCCAAGACTACGTCAAGTTCTACTTCATCAAGTACAAATACAACTCCAAGGATTCCCATCAAGATGATGTGTATTCCGAAGAAGAAGAACTAGAGAGTTCTTGAGGGTGACTCCGCCAACATTCTTCACTCATATCATTATGGCAAGGACAAGTGCAATCAACTTCCACATCTTGCACTAGTTCAAGGAGTCACAAACCCTCATGTTGGTAAGGCAAGGGACAAGGTAACCAAATGATTTCATGGACATCATCTTGTGTGTGCATCACTCTATGTCTATGGATATTCTTGTTTGTTCCTTGTGGGACTAACCCATGTAGGTATTGAAAGTGCAACTCACTCCAAAGGATTGCTCCAAATGATCTACATCAACATTGAGCATCCACATCGTCAACACCTACATGAAGTCATCATCGACAAAACCCAAGGTTAGTTCATCCCTCTAAGGGGGGATCTCACATCTAAGGGGAGCTTAACTCTAAGAATTGAGTCAAAGAAACTCTAATGGTGTGAACACATCAATGCATTATGTAAAAGTGATAACCCCACTTGAGCTTAGCGATGAGTATGACCTATGATAAAATGTTCTCATTTGACTCCTAAGTCAATATACTCATATATAGATGACCTAGTCATCGCCAATTGCTTGACAGATGCTAGATTTGGTTGTGCATGCTTTGCCACATATTTCATTTGCCATTTTATTGTGTGAGCATGTTGGATGCATATTTTACTCATTCGAGGACATCCACTTGTTGCTTTGATTGATTGGATTCTTTTTCTTTGGCCAAGTGGATGGACAAGAATGCCTAAGAACCTTCTCTAGCTATCTATGCTTTTTTGTCTCAAACTCTTTTCATGCTACATCACAAAATTTGATCAAGTTAGATTCGAACCACTCCGTGTGAGGAGCACTCGGAGTCCCCGATTCTTCATAGACTTAAAACTTCCAAAACTTCTTTGTGATTCTCGGTCTGACCGATTCCTCCATTTCGGTCCTACCGAGATCACTAAGTCGATCTAGGTTTTCAATCTCGGTGCAACCGATTTGAACTTTTCGGTCACACCGAGTTGCTGTAACTGTCAACAGTTATGCATCTCGGTGGCACCGAGTCATTCCACTCGGTCACACCGACAGTGTCGGGCTATATATACACACGGGCAAAATTTGGAAAACTTTCTCCAAACTTTCTTCGCCAGCTCGCTCTTCCTACTAGGTCTCCGGATCGTCGACTTCGTCGCCAGCCGCCTCCTGTCGCTGGTCTCCGCCGCCGTCAACGGATTTCTTCTCCGCCGTTGCCGCCGTAGCGAGTTCATCGCCGAACTAGGGTATGAACTCGATCACAGTGCTATCCTCGTCTGATTCTTAGCACATTGTGTTCATTATGATTCTTGCCATGATTGAAACACTCCTATCTAGTCAAAACAATCCTTAGAATAGATGCAATTTGAAAATTTAGGGTTAGGTTTCCGCCGAAACCATCTCGAACCCACCGAGTTGAAAAACTCGGTCCCACCGATTCGGCTAACTCCATTGCACTAGTAACTCTCGGTCTGACCGAGAATTGCTAATCGGTGTGACCGATTTTAGAACTTTGTGAAACCCTAGCAGTCTCGGTGCCACCGAACTGTGACTCGGTCTGGCCGAGTTCACTAGTTTAGGTTCCAACACTGCTTCGGTATCACCGAGTTTGAAAATCGGTTGATCCAAATTCTTTCTATGGAAAACTAAAACTAAGTTTTTGAATCATTCTTTTGCAAAAATCTCTACATTTTGTGATCCTCATCCATTCTATCTCATCTATAACTATTCACAGGGTCAGCAGCCAGTGATTTCAGCATGTCAGACCAAAGTGATAGTCCGAACAAGTCAGAAGAGCATAATCACATGAGTGAGGGCACTAGTCCGTCTAGCACTTCAGATGATGGCAGCAGGAACACCCCAAGCAATTTTCCTAAAGTTGCCACCAGGACAAGGAAGAAGAGAACCTCAGAATCTGAGGATGAGGATTATATGGCAGAAGAGGATGAGGTTACTTCCAAGAAGGTAGTGCTCAAAAAGGAGTATGGCTCAGCAAAGAACACAAAGCCTGGACTCAATAGGAAGGTCCCTGCCAAGAGGACACCTATGCTGAAGGTCAAAGGATCAACACAAGTACCTGAAAAGCCTGATCCCAAAGAGGCACCTGCAAGAAGAATTGCCACTTCCAAACCCAAGAAGGTTCCCGCTGGAGAAACCATGAAGTTTACTATTGAGTCAGAAGATGAAGCTGTTGGTCAAGATAAGAAGAAGAAGAGAGCTAGAACCACTACTGCCAAGGTTCTTGGCAACCCCTCTATGAGGAGAGACTCTGAGGAAGAGGAAGAAGAGGTTGCTGCACCAGCACCCAAGGCACAAAAGCTGATGGGTGATGCTATAAAGTAAGGGGCTGCAACATCAAAGCCCAAAGAAGCACCCAAAGCTGCCCCCAATCCTAAGATTGCACCAAAGAGGAATACCAGGAGTATACCAGCTGCTGAGAAGAACAAGGCCCCAGTGCCTGAAGTTGCTGCTGAGGAAGATGATGAAGGACAAGTCTTGAGGAAGCTAAAGCCAAAGATTCCAGACCACAATGATGCTCATCCTGTGGCTGAGGACATGAAGTTAAGAAAGGATGCATGACTCAGACTGTGGAGGTTGTCAGATCCATATGGTATCAGAAGAAGGACTGTTGTTGATTACAGGTTCCACACAAAGGAACATCAGGATTTCTATGAGACAATGCTATTGGACAAGAAGCCTATAGTGTGTGATATGAGGTGGGTCGACTGGACCTACATGAAGGAGAATGAAGAACACTATCCTGGAGTGCAAGACAGTTTCATTGCTTGTGGAGTTGCAGACTTTGTTGGGCAGAAGCTCACAAAGTGGAATGATGAGCTCATTATGCAATTCTACTCCATAACACATTTCTATCCAGATGGCAGGATAGTTTGAATATCTGAAGGTACAAGGTACCAATCAACCATTGAGGAATGGGCCAATCTGATCAATGCACCAAAGGAGAGTGAAGATGACTTGGATGTCTATGCCAAGAAGAAGATGGATCACAATACCATGGCTCATATGTACAAGGAAATCCCACATGCTGCAGTTGAGACACATAAGTTTGGGTCAGTTCGTTTTCTTCTGTTAGGGCTGCCAACGATCTACTGGATCCTAAGGCACACTCTATTGCCCAAGTCAGGTGACCACAACATGATCAGAGGCCATGCTATAAACTTGCTACACTTGTTTGATGTGCCACAGAAATTCAAGGTCATGAGCCTCATGATTGAAACTATCAAGAGGACAGCAGCAGACCAAAAGAGAAGTTGTGGATATGCCCCACAAATTCAGGAGTTGATTAACTCAAAGATGGGCACAGGCACATACTTGCTGGACAAGGAACATTTTGCTATCTATCCAGAATTTGAGGACAATCAAGTTGTGATGAATGAGAATGAACCATCATCAGTACAAGCTCAAGAGAAGAAGGAGAAAGCAAAGAAAGAGAAGGCTGCCAAGATGCCAACTCAAGAGGAGGCATCTGAGTACTTTTTGACGAACAAGCAGGAGCAGCTTGGTTACTTGATAGCATCAATTCTGAGGATTGAGAAGGGGTTGGCTACCCAGACTCAAAACCAGGAGAGCCTGGAAAGAATCATGGAACAAAAATTCTATGATTTAGATGTCAAAGTAACTGAGATTCAGTCAGTTGTGGAGCAGCTACAGGATGACATGCAGGAGAGGAAGGGCAAGACAACCACTGATGCATTTGCCAGAGTGCCTAGGGCTCAGAGATCAGCTATAGTGCCTGTGACAGACACAAGAGCCACTTCATCTGCACCAGCTACAGCTCCTACAGCTACAGTGCAACCAGCTCCAGCACCTACACCTCCAGCTCCATCTACATCAACTGAAGCCTTCGTCCAAGGAGCCATCTCTACACCACCACCTGAAGATCAAGCCTGAGAGTCGATCTAGTACTATGCATTTTCTATGAACTTTTTGGTAACTTGTTGCCAAAGGGGGAGAAAAATGTATAGATCACAGGCTTCGAGAGAGAGTGTTGCTTTTTGTTCTCTCTTGCTTTGGTGGTTAAACTTTGTTTGTTTTTGATTGCTTGAGATACTATGCTATTATCTGTGAGACATTGATGATCATGTGTTTGATCATAAGCTACACTTATGCTTGTTAGATGATATTATCTTACCTGTCGTTATATGATCATTCACTTTGTTTGGTGATGAGTGCATGTATTCAATCTTTATTATTTTGAGTGCTCCACCAAGATGTATGTCACATGGAAGAGTAACCCATGAGCCTAATTCCTTGTGCATTTGCAGTCCAAAGCAAATCTTAAACCATGCACAAATTTAGGGGGAGCTCTTGCTTATCACATACTTCTCAAAGCGACAATGTTTTTCAATCTTATTATCATTTGTCGAAGCTTTGATCTATATGTTGTCATCAATTACCAAAAAGGGGGATATTGAAAGTGCAACTATCCCTAGGTGGTTTTGGTAATTCATAACAATATATAGCTCATTGAGCTAATGCTATTCCAAGACTATTATTTCAGGAAAGCTCAATCAATGGCATGGCATGGATGATGAAAGTGGATCCCTCAAAATACTAAGGACAAAGGATTGGCTCAAGCTCAAAAGCTCAAGACTCTTCATTTTACATTTTAGTGATCCAAGATCACATTGAGTCTATAGGAAAAGCCAATACTATCAAGGATGGATGAGGTGTTGCTTAATGAGCCTCTTGCTTCAAGTGCTTAGTGATATGCTCCAAAAACCCTCAACTACTTTATCACATCCACATATGACCTAAACCCAAAGTCAAACTTGGCCCCACCGATTCTTTCTATCCGGCGCCACTGAGTTCAAATGGCATAGCCACTGCCACAAACCCTAGGCAAATCGGTCTCACCGATAGCGATCTCGGTCTCACCGAGATGGGATTGTAATCTCTCTGTTTCCCTTTGTAATGTTTCGGTCTAACTGACGTGAGCGATCGGTCCCACCGAGATTGCAATGTAAACTCCCTGTTTCCTTTTCATAACATTTCGGTGAGCGAATCGGTCCCACTGAGTTTACCTGACCAACTCTCTGGTTAGCTTATTACCAAAATCGGTCTCACCGAGTTTGAGTAATCGGTCTCACCAAGATTACGTTATGCCCTAACCCTAACCATATCGGTCCTACCGAGTTGCATGTTGGTCCCATCGAAAATCCTAACGGTCACTAGATTTGCTGAATCGGTCCGACCGAGTTTACCAATTCAGTCCGATCGAGTTCGGCAAGTTGTGTGTAACGGTTAGATTTTGTGTGGAGGCTATATATACCCCTCCACCTCCTCTTCATTCGTGGAGAGAGCCATCATAACAAACCTACACTTCCAACTTACCATTTCTGAGAGAGAACCACCTACTCATGTGTTGAGGCCAAGACATTCCATTCCTACCATATGAATCTTGATCTCTAGCCTTCCCCAAGTTGCTTTCCACTCAAATCTTCTTTCCACAAGATCCAAATCCTATGAGAGAGAGTTGAGTGTTGGGGAGACTATCATTTGAAGCACAAGAGCAAGGAGTTCATCATCAACGCACCATTTGTTACTTCTTGGAGAGTGGTGTCTCCTAGATTGGCTAGGTGTCACTTGGGAGCCTCCGACAAGATTGTGGAGTTGAACCAAGGAGTTTGTAAGGGCAAGGAGATCGCCTACTTCGTGAAGATCTACCGCTAGTGAGGCAAGTCCTTCGTGGGCGACGGCCATGGTGGGATAGACAAGGTTGCTTCTTCATGGACCCTTCATGGGTGGAGCCCTCCGTGGACTCGCGCAACCGTTACCCTTCGTGGGTTGAAGTCTCCATCAATGTGGATGTACGATAGCACCACCTATCGGAACCACGACAAAAACATCCGTGTCTCCAGTTGCGTTCGAATCCTCCAAATCCTTCCCTTTACATTCTTGCAAGTTGCATGCTTTAATTTCCGATGCTCATATACTCTTTGCATGCTTTCTTGAATTGTGTGTAGATTGCTTGACTTGTCCAAAGATAGCTAAAAATCTGCCAAAGACTAAAATTGGGAAAAGGTTAAGTTTTTAATTGGTCAAGTAGTCTAATCATCCCCCCTCTAGACATACTTCAAGGTCCTACACAGTTCTTTTTCCGCGGTTTGCCAGTGGCCGCAATAACCTATTTTTTAAAACTAGGCCACAATAACCATGGGCTACATATTTACTGTAGTGACACTAGGCCTCCTACGGGCCGTAGAAATAATGGGCCTTCTACGGGCCGTAGAAACAATGGGCCTTCTACGGGCCGTAGACACAATGGGCCTTCTACGGTCGTATCATCAATGGGCCTTATACGGGCCGTATGATCGATTGGCCAAACATGGGCCAATAACAGACTGCATTATGGCCATAAACGGGATAGAGTTGGAATCATCCATTCATGGGCCGACCATAATGGGTTGTCGTTAATAGGCCATGTTTAATGACGCTATGAAAATGGCCCAACGTACTAACGGGACACAAATGGGCCGACTGTAACAACGGGCTGAATTTGGCCCACAAGCAGAAAATGACAGTAACGGGCCGTAAGTAACCGAATGCTGGAAATGAGCCCAAGAATAAATGGGCCTTGAGAAGGCCGAAGTATAACATGGGCTGGAAATGGCCCAATGGAATAATGGGCCGTTAATGGGTATAAAGTGATACACTGTTCATTCCGGGCCAGTTTCACCATGGGTCGTTAATGGGCCAAGAGTTACAAAGGGCCTCATATGGGCCAAAAGACGTCATGGGCCATACATGGGCCGGAAGTTAAAACGGGCTGGAATCATATTGGATGGCCCAGATGATGCTACTGGGCCTAATTCGGATAGGTCATAGTGGGCCCTGGGTTGGCGGGATGTAAATGGGCTATATGCGAACAGGCCGTTAACAGGCTTTTTGTGGGTCGGCCCGCCACCTTTTGACCAAGTCAAATGGGCCGTCATTTTCACAGGAATGGGCCTCTGTTGGGCTGTTCTACGTGTCGATGTACCATAGGCGCCTTCAGTCCAATGAGTGGATGACATCTGTCCCAACGGTGAGCCGACACGTGATTTCGCCCGCCAATGATGATTTTACACGTGGAAAATCCCCATTGGTCCGGGTTGTTAACGGGTTATCGGATCCAAAACCGGACCCGATAGCTTAACGGCGTTCCATTACGGTGGATGCCACGTGTCGGTCACCCTTGACGAAAGCACTTCTGTGACGCACGATTTATCTTCATGGAAGTGGACACTTCCATCATGATAATTTTGGTAATGTCATGGAACACTTCTATGACAGCACAGGTATGACTATCTTGATTCTTTCATAAAATCGTCATTGATGTACATGCATGACAGAAAATGTGACCTACTATGACAAACACGTATCATCACGGAAGTGTATTTTTTTTGTAGTGAAGAGAGATGCCGGCCCATGGAGATGCGTGCCCGCGCCCCTTGGGGGCCACCGCCGGGGTCATGGCGTGCTTGCGGGGACGGCAGCGACACCTCTTGGATGGTGTAGAAGTTAGGCCCTCCTTAGGGGCCTTCCCCTTCTTAGCAGCCGAGAACCTCCTCGTCAGCGCCATGGGTGCTACGGCAAGATGGAGAAGAAGGAGGGGCGGGCAGCGAAGACGAAGAAAGAGATGAGCGAGGGGGGCTCTACCCCTCCCCTCATTTTTAGCCGAGGAAGGCCAACCGACGGCCTCCACAATCCCGTGTAATGATGATCTTCTGGATGCAGCATCGACTCGTCAAGTCAGACGGATTGCAAGGCAGCATGGGGAAGTGGAGACGCCCACGTCCCATCAATCGCCATGCATCGTTCAAGGCCGCAGGCGGTTAGGGCCCGCAACGCTCCACACTTGCCCTTTGGCCTCGCCTAGAAGCCAAGTCCGAGCGTGCCTTGGTCCCGGGGGTTACTGCCGGCATTCTGGATAGGGGGTACCCAGACCTGCCTGCATGCGGCCCACGGCGTGGCTCCATCAACGGCCTGGTACGGCCCAGCTTCAGCATCAACAACCCAAGGCCCTCGCGAGGTAGATGACGCCAAGACCTCCAAGGGGGTCGGCATCCTCAGGCTGACTCCTGAGGAGCGGAGATTTCTATGCAAGGTGCACCTCATGAGGCTCAGCTGACATGAGCCATGATGCCTGATAACCCACAAGTATAGGGGATCGCAACAGTTTTCGAGGGTAAGTATTTAACCCAAGTTTATAGATTCGACATAAGGGGAGCCAAAGAATATTTGAAGGTACTAGTAGCTGATTTGTCAATTCAACCACACCTAGAGATTAATTATCTGCAGCAAAGTGATCAATAGCAAAGTAGTTTGATAGTTTTAATAGTAGTGAAAGTAGCAACGGTAACATCAACAGTGATAGCAGTGATATTGTAGCAGTAATGATAGCAGCAGCAATAGTAGTAACTTAGCAAGAACAATATATGATAAATTCGTAGGCATTGGATCAATGACTTGTCGGATGATATTCATCTTGTGATAGTTATAACCTAGGGCGATACGGCACTAGCTCCAGTTCATCGATATAATGTAGGCATATATTCCGTAAATAGTCATACGTGCTTTATTAAAAGAACTTGCATGATATCTTTTGTCCTACCCTCCCGTGGCAGCGGGGTCCATATTGGAAACTAAGGCATATTAAGTCCTGCATTTAATAGAGATCCGGAACAAAGCATTAACACATAGTGAATACATGAACTCCTCAAACTACGGTCAACACCGAGAGTTGGCCCGGTTGTTGTCACTCCGGGGTTGTCGGATCATAACCGTAGTAGGTGACTATAACTTGCAAGATCGGATCTAAAACATGGATATAATGATGAATTCATAAACAGTTTAGATCTGAGTTCATGGCACCCGGGCCCAAAGTGACAAGCAGTAAGCATAGCAAAGTCATAGCAACATCAATCTAAGAACATAGTGGATACTAGGGATCAGGCCCTAACAAAACTAAATCGATTGCATGATGAATGTCATCCAACTCCTCACCGACCAGTGAGCCTACAAAGGAATTACTCACTCCCGGTGGGGTGCATCATGGAATTGGCGGTGGAGATGGGTTGGTGATGACAAAGAACAAAGATCCCCTCTCTAGAGCCCTAAACGGACTCCAGATCTTCCCTCCCGATGAAGAACAGGGCTTGGTGGCGGCTTCATCTCGTGGATCGCAATAATTCTTTCTCCTTGATTTTTTTCCTGCAAATATGTGATTTTATAGTATCAGGAGGGTCGTCTGCGGGGCCACTAGGTGGGTACAACCCAGCTGGGCGCGCCAGGAGAGGGGGCGCGCCCTGGTGGGTTGTGCCCACCCAGGTGCCCCTCTCCTGCAAGTCTTGGCTCCATAAATTCTTATTACTGATATAAAATTTCCTCGCAAATTTTCGTTCCATTCCGAGAACTTCTATTTCTGCACGAACACAACACCATGGTAGTTGTGCTAAAAACAGCGTTAGTCCGGGGTTAGTTTCATTCAAATCATGCAAATTAGAGTCCAAAACAAGAGGAAAAGCGTGAGAAAAAGTCGATACGTTGGAGATGTAACAACTCCCCCAAGCTTAAACCTTTGCTTGTCCTCAAGCAATTCAGTTGATAAACTGAAAGTGAGAAAGAAAAACTTTTACAAACTCTTTTGCTCTTGTTTGTATAAATAAGCTTAAACATCACCCAAGTTTTCAACCAACATTATAACCAACCATGTCAACAATAACATTTAAAGATTATAATGACTCATATCAATGACATAATCAACTAGCGAGCGATAATAAAATATCTCAAACAACAAGACATTGTGAAAACAACGATGATATAATATGACAATAGTGGTATCTCGCTAGCCCTTTCTGAGACCGCAAAACATAAATGCAGAGCACCTCCAAAGTTCAAGCAGCGATTAAACATTTTAATTCATGGTAGAAAAGATCCAGTCATGATGCACCCAACATTAGCTACACATAATGCATAAATCATGACCATTGTGCTCTACTCAGTTTCTGGCGCTTGTTTTAGAAGGTGGTGACACAACATAAAATTAAATAGATAGTCCCGTCGCAGAGGGAAGCAGTGATTTGCAGAGGTGCCGGAGCTCAATTTTTAAAACAAAGATAAATGATATTTTGAGACATGCACCCTTCGTATTCACTTCACGGCCATCAGTTATCAACATCTTCCATGCTAAGCACGCTAGTGGTGGTTCCCAAGCGGAAATGTAAAGGTTCTGATTCCACTGGGAGTTTTTGTTTGATTATTTCATAGATGAACTCTTTTTCATGTTTGCAGTTTGGGTCTGGGCATCCCTATTACCGCCCGTTTTCTCGTGCGATGGCGAGTGAATAAACACTCGGCCTGAGAATAACCCTCTTAGCATGGAAGATACCGAGCACCTCCTGTGGTTCCACGAACGATCCAGGCACACAAAAAGGATAATTTTTAGAAGTTTTTAGAGGTGGCACATGCAAATTTACTTAGGACGGCAGGGTAATACCACATATAGGTAGGTATGGTGGACTCATCTAGAATAGCTTTAGGTTCGAGGTTTTTGATGTACAAGCAAAGTTCCCACTTAGTACAGGCAAAGGCTAGCAATTTAGATTGAGAAGCGGCCAGCTAGAGAGCAACAATGATCATAACCATGCATTATGCGTAAGTAACATTGGACACAATCATGAGTAGGATATGGACATCACGAACATAAATATCATAGAGGCTATGTTGGTTTTGATTCAACTACATGCATGAACATGTGCCAAGTCAAGCCACTCGAACATTCAGAGGAGGATACCATATCATCATACTACATCACAATCATTTTAACGCTATGTTGATATCCAAGATAAATCATTATCAACTCCCAGCTACTTATGCATGGCATGAGAAACTATACTCTCTAATTGTCATTGCAAACATGTTTAATCATAATGGGATGAATCATGGATACTAGGTTAAACATATTTACAAAACTAGAACAAGTCGAGTTCATACCAGTTTCTCCCTACCACGGCCAGTTCATCGGATGTCGTCATTATTGCCTTTCACTTGCACGACCGAATGATATGAAAATAATAATAGTGCAAGAGTGCCATGGACTAAGCTGGAATCTGCAAGACATTTTATTCAACAGGAGAAGACGGGGTAAAATGTGCTCTTATTAGTTCAACAATTATTCATATGAGAGCCACTCAACATTTTCATCGTGGTCTTCTCCTCGGTACAACTTGAATAAAAGGAAAAAGAAATTCAAAGAAACACACTGAAATATTTTTGGAGTTTTTGATTTTCTAGAACGGGCAAATAAAAGGGAAAAGCAAAAACGAGAAAAACTATTTACACGGGAAAGCTCCCAAGAAGCAAAAGAAGAACAAGGAAATCTTTTTGGATTTTCTTTGTAATATTACTACTAAGCATGCATAGAAAGTAAACTAGCTACAGCTAATTTTTTTTATTTTTCTAAAGTTTTTCAAACACAAAAGAAGAAAGCAAGAAAATAAATCTAAGCATGGATGATACAATGAAAAAGTGTGAACATCGACAAATGAAGTATGTGGACAAGAATGTAAGGTCAGTGGAAACACGTACTCCCCCAAGCTTAGGCTGTTGGCCTAACTTGGTAGTCGATCAGTAGCCTGGAGGGTAGAAGTCTGCATGGAAGCTCACAGAGGCTCTCGGTACGGATGCCTCAGCACGCCGTGCTGCCACCACTATTGCGTTATGAGCTCGGGCCTCGCTCTCAAGAACAATATATCTCCCCTTGATGTGATAATTAAAAAGAGCAGGCGCGGGCAAATGTGTGTGCACAACAGAGGTTTGGTTAAACAACAAATTATAAGTGAAGTCATGAATTTTTCATTTGAGGATCTTATGGCTTTTTAAAGCCGCAAAATCTAAATACTGCATGGGTAGGATAGGGTCAAAGGGCAAAGGTGAAACAACCAGCTCTCAAGCCAAACATGTGGCATAAATTCCCCCATAGAACCAGCCACTGTTAGCATTATTCTGAAGTCTACGTGCAACTACCGCTTCAAGGTTATAGTTCCATTCACCAGCGAGAGCGGTGTTAATGAGGCTCAATTCTGGCGCACAGAGTAGCTACAGTCTTGCTTGCCTACTATGCATTTCCCGTTAAATAATACAAAATACTGAATTGCGGGAAAGTGGATGCTCTTTATTCTGCCTTGTGTCACTCCCCTATTTTCACCATAACAAAGGCTAGTCAAGAAAGACTCGTACTCAGCCGTCGGTGGTTCATCAAGCGAACCCCAATATGGCAGTTTGCAATGGTAAGCAAACTTCTCCAGTGAGATGGTAAATGGATTATCATAAAGCATAAAATACACCCTAGACTCATGAGGAAAAAATGTAAATCTTTTGACAAATGCCTCAGTGAGAAGTTGGCGTTGTTCACACATATCTGGAAGGTAGGGACCGAGGCCAGCATTGTGAACATATTGCTCAAATTCCTCCTTAATGCCCACACGCACCATATATTCATCGCAAGGCCATAAGCATATTTTGGTGGCGGCATCACGCGTGGAACTTTCACTTGGTTCCACATAAGACCGGCAAGCAGAACTGTCACTAGAAGATGCCCTCAAGGATCGTCTCGTTGAAGAACTCCTTCCAAATAGGTTCATCGTGTCTGGGTACAATTTTCCAAAAAAAATTGAGGTGACAAAAATTTGTCAATAAAACTTCACAAAATTGATAGCAACTACTCCTAGGGATACATAGAGGCCATAGCAAGCATTCAAACTACTTAGAACACTAAGAATTCAACATGCAAGCTCATCTACAACATCACCAATAGTAGCTAATTATTCAAAGTATAAACCACTAAAATAAAAACTAATTGGACAAATGCTGGAGTCACATACCAAGCAACAATCCCCTGAAACTGTTTTGGAAAGGGAGCTTCGAGCTAAGAGATCGAAATCCGCGGGTTTGAGCTCAAGAACATGGGAGAGAGAGTAGTGGGGATTTTTTCTGGAGGTGAGTGATGATGTGGGCTAAAGAGATAAGTGAGGGGGGCCACGTGGGGACCACAACCCACCAGGGCGCGCCTAGGGGTCCTGGCGCGCCCAGGTGGGTTGTGCCCACCTGGTGCACCTCCCTCTGGTATTATTTGCACAAAAAATTCATAAATATTCAGGAAAAAATTGTATCAGGTTTTCAGAGCATTCGGTAACTTTTATTTTTGGGTCATTTTTTATTGCACGGGAAATTCAGAAAACAGATAAAACATGGCATTTTATTTTATTTAACTAATAGAAGTAGAAAACAAAAGGTAGGGACCGAAGGTTGTGCTTACAAAATTAATCACTTCATACCGCTCAAAAATGATTCATTAATAAGGTTGATCAGGTCTTATTAACAACCACTTTCGATTAGCATGAAACCGAAGAACTTTCGTAAATCACTAAGTTGCCTCAATGGGGATATGCATTTCGCCAACAATAAGCATTTCATATTTCTTTTTGACAGTAGGTAGAGGTATTTTAAAACTTCCAATAGTGATTGTCGGAGATTTTTCATTAACATTAATACCATTCACTTGGAATTGTTTCTTCGGAAAGTGCACCCTATGCTCATTACCATTAACATGAAAAGTGACCTTGCTTTTATTGCAGTCAATAACAGCCGAGGGAGTCCTGGATTAGGGGGTATCCGGACAGCCGGACTATATGCATCGTCCGGACTATTGGAGCGTCAAGATACAAGACTCAAGACTCCGTCTCGTGTCCGGATGGGACTCTCCTTTGCGTGGAAGACAAGCTTGGCGATCCGGATATTGTATTTCCTTCCTTGTAACCGACTCCGTGTAAACCCTAGCCCTCTCCGGTGTCTATATAAACCGGAGAGGTTGGTCCTTAGAAGGCCGATCACAATTACAATCATAATCATCATAGGCTAGCTTCTAGGGTTTAGCCTCATCTCTCTCGTGGTAGATCTACCCTTGTACTACTCATATCGTCAATATTAATCAAGCAGGAAGTAGGGTTTTACCTCCATCGAGAGGGCCCGGACCTGGGTAAACATTGTGTCCCTTGCTTCCTGTTACCATCAGCCTAAGACGCACAGATTGGGACCCCCCTACCTGAGATCCACCGGTTTTGACACCGACATTGGTGCTTTCATTGAGAGTTCCTCTGTGTCGTCACTCCAAGGATCGATGGCTCCTTCAATCATCATCAACAACACGGTCCAGGGTGAGACTTTTCTCCCCGGATAGATCTTTGTGTTCGATGGCTTTGCACTGCGGGCTAATTCGCTTGGCCATCTGGAGCAGATCGACAGCTACGCCCTTGGCCACCAGATCAGGTTCAGAAACTTGAACTACGCAGCGTATATTCGCGGAGACTTGATCTTCGACGGAATCGAGCCTGTGTGAGGAGCGCTGGACAGTCACGATGAGCCCAGCTTAGACCTGCTATCAGACAATGCTCGGGATATCACCCCTGGAGAAGCCCTGGACCTAAATCCGGAGCAGGCCGTGTTGCCTAAGGACGGAGGGATGGACCCTGCCCCGCAACCGGCACACTCATTGTTGGTAGAGCCGAACATAGACCTCACTTCTGAGGAAGCCTGTGACTCCGGACCCTCGGATTCATATCCGGTTGTAGGTCCCAGTCCGCGCACTCCCGAGCCCGCCGGGTCTGGTTGGGCTCCGATAATGGAGTTCACCGCTACGGATATCTTCTAGCACTCGCCCTTCGGCGACATGCTGAACTCATTAAAGTATCTCTCTTTGTCAGGAGGCTCTTGGCTGAACTATCTCCGGCTCGAGTGGGAAGTAGGCGACGAAGGAATTCGCTGCCCACCCACCACCCACTTCATTGCCACGGTGGATGATCTAAATGACATGCTTGACTTCGACTCCGAAGACATCGACGGTATGGACGACGATGCAGGAGAAGCACAGGAACCACCGCTCAGAGGGCGGTGGACAGCCACCTCCTCATACGATATACATATCGTGGACACTCCGAAGGGAACCAATGGCGATGAGGCAACGGAGGACAACCCCTCAGGGAGAAAAGAAAATCATGGGCATCGTCCGCACCGATCCAAGCCCTGCACAGCAATACCGGCCCAGGAGACGAAAACAATCTGGATGGTGCCGAACAGGAATATAACCCTGATCAGCCCGCCTTCGAGTAGGCCGAGCAGGAGGATGAGCAGGTCAGCCCAGACGAACAGGCGACGGGCAGATATCCGGAGGAGGACAACTACATGCCCCCCTCCGAAGACGAGATTAGCCTCGGCGACGACGAGTTCGGGGTGCCTGAGGATCCCGTGGAGCAGGAGCGCTTCAAGTGTCGGCTTATGGCCACTACGAGGAGCCTGAAAAAGAAGCAGCAGCAACTCCAAGCTGATCAAGACCTGCTCACAGATAGGTGGACTGAGGTCCTGGCAGCCGAGGAATACGGACTCGAGCACCACACGGCTGACCGGCCACCCCGCGGCCGGGATGAAATGGCATATCATCCCGAATACCAGCCCGCACCCCCACGCCAATACACTACAGCCCGAGGCAACAGGCAAGACCTGCAAGATATACTGGAAAACAAAGCAGGACAGCCAAGATCGATCTACGGATCGAGGGGGCACGCCCCAGCACACGACGATGACCGTCGCGACGGATATACCATCAACAAGTTCGGCCGGGCCGAACACAGCCACCCAGACCAATTTGAACTGCGTAGCCACATAGCCCGGCACAGAGGCGCCGCACACCCCCTCTGCTTCACCGATGAAGTGATGGATCACGAATTCCCAGAAGGGTTCAAACCCGTAAACATCGAATCATACGATGGCACAACAGACCCCGCGGTATGGATTGAAGATTTCCTTCTCCATTCACATGGCCCGCGGAGACGACCTACACGCCATCAAGTATCTTCCCCTTAAGCTCAAAGGACCCACCCGACACTGGCTAAACAGCCTACCCACAAATTCCATTGGCAGTTGGGAAAACCTGGAAGACGCGTTCCTCGACAACTTCTAGGGCACATACGTGCGACCACCGGACACCGATGATTTGAACCACATTACTCAATAGCCCGGGGAGTCAGCCAGGAAATTCTGGACTCGGTTCCTAACTAAAAAGAACCAAATAGTTGATTGTCCGGACGCCGAAGTCCTGGCGGCTTTTAAGCATAATATCCACGACGAATGGCTCACCCGACACCTCGGCCAGGAAAAACCCAAGTCCATGGCAGCTCTCACGACACTAATGACCCGCTTTTGCGCGGGCGAGGACAGCTGGTTGGCTCGCAGCAGCACCACGCCACATTCTGGCACTTCGGACGCCCGTGACAATAACGGCAAGCCACGGTGCAACAGACACAAGCGACGGAACAATGGCGACAACACTGAAGACACAGCAGTCAACGCCGGATTCAGCGGATCCAAATCCGGTCAGCGGAACAAGCCGTTCAAAAGAAACAATCAGGGACCGTCCAGTCTGGACCGCATATTGGAACGCTCGTGCCAAATTCATGGCACCCCAGACAAGCCAGCCAACCACACCAACAGAGACTGTTGGGTGTTCAAACAGGCTGGCAAAATAAACGCCGAAAACAAGGACAAGGGGCTGCACAGCGACGATGACGAGGAGCCCCGGCATCCGAACACGGGGGGACAGAAGAAATTCCCCCCCAAGTGAAAATGGTCAACATGATCTATGCCACCCACATTCCCAAGCGGGAACGGAAGCGAGCACTACGGGACGTCTATGCGATGGAGCCAGTCGCCCCCAAATTCAACCCATGGTCGGCTTGTCCGATCACCTTTGATCGTAGGGATCACCCTACTAGCATCCGTCATGGTGGCTAAGCTGCATTGGTCCTAGACCCAATCATCGACGGATTCCACCTCACGCGAGTCCCTATGGACAGCGGCAGTAGCCTGAACCTGCTTTATCAGGACATAGTGGAAAAATGGGCATAGACCCTTCAAGGATCAAGCCCACCAAAACCACCTTTAAAGGTGTAATTCCTGGAGTAGAGGCCCGTTGTACGGGCTCCATAACATTGGAAGTGGTCTTCGGATCTCTGGATAACTTCTGAAGCGAGGAGTTAATCTTCGATATCGTCCCTTTCCGTAGTGGTTACCACGCACTGCTCGGACGAACCGCATTCGCTAGATTCAATGCGGTACCACACTATGCATACCTCAAGCTCAAGATGCCAGGACCGCGCAGGGTCATAACAGCCAACGGAAATATGGACCGCTCTCTTCGTACAGAAGAGCATATTGCAGCCCTCGCGGCGGAAGTACAATGTGTCCTCCTCCGACAAATGACCAATCCGGCGACGACAACCTCGAGCACCGTCAAGCGAGTCCAGAGCACCTTGCAACAGGATCACCAGGCACGCCAAGAGCGCGACTAGTAGTCCGGCCTCCGCTCAAGCCCCATCAAAGCAGCATTTGTGCCACGCGTACACAATTACGCACTCAAAATACCATGGGCACAGGCAGAGGCGCAGCAGTGACTCAGTCAACAGTGCGGTATCACCGCAACATACCTTCATAACCTTTCCTTTTTTATCTTGCAGGACACTGCTTTAGGGCAGCCCCTTCAGAAGAGCCGGATTGTCGGACTCACATAGGAAAGAAAACCAAGGAGGCAACAGGCTTTGCGCACAAAGGGAAATAACCAGGTGGAATCTATTCACGATAGTTATACATGTTTTATATACCTGTATGCGGCCTGCCCCTGGATAGGACATGTCAAATAGTCCCATTTATCTTCACTTAATGCATTCATTGTAAACATACGCTTAAACGTATTATTCATCAATGGGAGATCATATATAGCGTCAGCTTATTATTCTTATTTGAGCATTTTTTCTTACAAATGTTTATTTAATATTGTTTGGGAACGTTGCATAAAATAAAATAAAAATCTACATTCACCAAGATCAATCTATGGAGTCATCTAGCAACGACAGAGGGGAGTGCATCTACATACCCTTGTAGATCGCGTGCGGAAGCGTTCAAGAGAACGGGGTTGAGGGAGTCGTACTCGTCGTGATCCAAATCACCGGAGATCCTAGCGCCGAACGGACGGCACCTCCGTGTTCAACACACGTACAGTTGGGAAGATGTCTCCTTCTTGATCCATCAAGGGGGAAGGAGAGGTTGATGAAGATCCAGCAGCACGACGGCGTGGTGGTGGATGCAGCTGTGAACACGGCAGGGCTTCGCCAAGCTTTTGCGAGAGGGAGAGGTGTAGCAGGGGAGAGGGAGGCGCCAAGACTTGGGGTGCGGCTGCCCTCCCTCCCCCCTCTTTATATAGGCCCCCTGGGGGGCGCCGGCCCTAGTAGATTGGATCTCATAGGGGGCGGCGGCGGCCAAGGGGGTGCCTTGCCCCCCAAGGCAAGTGGAGGCGGCCCCCCACCCTAGGGTTTCCAACCCTAGGCGTAGGAGGGGCCCAAGGGGGGCGCACCAGCCCACCAGGGGCTGGTTCCCCTCCCCACTTCAGCCCACGAGGACTTCCGGGATAGGTGGCCCCACCCGGTGGACCCCCGGGACCCTTCCGGTGGTCCCGATACAATACCGGTGACCCTCGAAACTTTCCCGATGGCCGAAACTGCACTTCCTATATATAATTCTTCACCTCCGGACCATTCCAAAACTCCTCGTGACGTCCGGGATCTCATCCGGGACTGCGAACAACTTTCGGGTTACTGCATACTCATATCTCTACAACCCTAGCGTCACCGAACCTTATGTGTGTAGACCCTACGGGTTCGGGAGACATGCAGACATGACCGAGACGCCTCTCCGGTCAATAACCAACAGCTGGATCTGGATACCCATGTTGGCTCCCACATGCTCCTCGATGATCTCATCGGATGAACCACAATGTCGAGGATTCAATCAATCCCGTATACAATTCTCTTTGTCAATCGGTACGTTACTTGCCCGAGACTCGGTCGTCGGTATCCCAATACCTCGTTCAATCTCGTTACCGGCAAGTCACTTTACTCGTACCATAATGCATGATCCCGTGACCAGACACTTGGTCACATGGAGCTCATTATGATGATGCATTACCGAGTGGGCCCAGAGATACCTCTCCATCATACGGAGTGACAAATCCCAGTCTCGATTCGTGCCAACCCAACAGACACTTTCGGAGATACCCGTAGTGCATCTTTATAGTCACCTAGTTACGTTGTGACATTTGGCACACCCAAAGCACTCCTACGGTATCCGGGAGTTGCACAATCTCATGGTCTAAGGAAATGATACTTGACATTTGGAAAAGCTCTAGCGAAACGAACTACACGATCTTTGTGCTATGCTTATGATTGGGTCCTGTCCATCACATCATTCTCCTAATGATGTGATCCCGTTATCGATGACATCTAATGTCCATAGTCAGGAAACCATGACTATCTGTTGATCAACGATCTAGTCTACTAGAGGCTCACTAGGGACTTGTTGTGGTCTATGTATTCACACATGTATTATGATTTCCGGATAATACAATTATAGCATGAACTATAGACAATTATCATGAACAAAGAAATAAAATAATAACCATTTTTTATTGCCTCTAGGGCATATTTCCAACAGTCTCCCACTTGCACTAGAGTCAATAATCTAGTTACATTGTGATGTATCGATCACCAATTGCGTACTGGTGTTGATCATGTTTTGCTCTTGGGAGAGGTTTAGTCAACGGATCGGCTACATTCTGGTCCGTATGTACTTTACAAATATCTATGTCTCCATCTTGAACATTTTCACGAATGGAGTTGAAGCGATGCTTGATGTGCCTCGTCTTCTTGTGAAACGTGGGCTCCTTGGCAAGTGCAATAGCTCCAGTGTTGTCATAGAAGAGTGCGATCGGCCCCGACGCATTGGGTATGACTCCTAGGTCGGTGATGAACTCCTTCACCCAGATTGCTTCATGCGCTGCCTCCGAGGCTGCCATGTAATCCGCTTCACATGTAGATCCCGCCCACGATGCTCTGCTTGCAACTGCACCAGCTTACTGCCCCACCATTCAAAATATACATGTATCCGGTTTGTGACTTAGAGTCATCCAGATCTGTGTCGAAGCTAGCGTCGACGTAACCCTTTACAACAAGCTCTTCGTCACCTCCATATACGAGAAACATATCCTTAGTCCTTTTCAGGTACTTGAGGATGTTCTTGACCGCTGTCCAGTGTTCCATGCCGGGATTACTTTGGTACCTTCCTACCAAACTTACGGCAAGGTTTATATCAGGTCTGGTACAGGTCATGGCATACATGATAGACCCTATGGCTGAGGCATAGGGGACGACACTCATCTTTTCTCTATCTTCTGCCGTGGTCAGGCATTGAGCCGAGCTCAATTTCACACCTTGCAACACAGGCAAGAACCCCTTCTTGGACTGATCCATATTGAACTTCTTCAATATCTTATCAAGGTATGTGCTTTGTGAAAGACCTATGAGGCGTCTTGATCTATCTATATAGATCTTGACGCCTAATATGTAAGCAGCTTCTCCAAGCTCCTTCATTGAAAAACACTTATTCAAGTAGGCCTTAATGCTGTCCAAAAGTTCTATATCATTTCCCATCAAAAGTATGTCATCCACATATAATATGAGAAATGCTACAGAGCTCCCACTCACTTTCTTGTAAACGCAGGCTTCTCCATAAGTCTGCATAAACCCAAACGCTTTGATCGTCTCATTAAAGCGAATGTTCCAACTCCGAGATGCTTGCACCAGCCCATAGATGGAGCGCTGGAGCTTGCATACCTTGTTAGCATTCTTAGGGTCGACAAAACCTTCCAGCTGCATCATATACAGTTCTTCCTTAAGGTGACCGTTAAGGAATGTCATTTTGACGTCCATTTGCCATATCTCATAATCATAGTATGCGGCAATTGCTAACATGATTCGGTCGGACTTTAGCTTCGCTACGGGAGAGAATATCACATCGTAGTCAATCCCTTGAAATTGTGGATAACCCTTAGCGACAAGTCGAGCTTTATATATGGTAACGTTACCATCCGTGTCCGTCTTCTTCTTAAAGATCCATTTGTTTTCTATTGCTCGCCGATCATCGGGTAAGTCTGTCAAAGTCCATACTTTGTTTTCATACATGGATCCTATCTCGGATTGCATGGCTTCAAGCCATTTGTTGGAATCTGGGCCCGCCATCGCTTCTTCATAGTTCGAAGGTTCACCGTTGTCTAACAACATGATTTCCAAGACAGGGTTTCTGTACCACTCTGGTGCGGAATGTGTCCTTGTGGACCTTCGAAGTTCAGTAGGAGCTTGATCCGAAGTATCTTGATCATCATCATTAACCTCCTCTCTTGTCGGTGCAGGCACCACAGGAACATCTTCCTGTGTTGAGCTACTTACTGTTTCAAGAGATAGTACTTCATCAAGCTCTACTTTCCTCCCACTTAATTCTTTCGAGAGAAACTCTTTCTCCAGAAAGGACCCATTCTTGGCAACAAAGATCTTGCCCTCAGATCTTAAGTAGAAGGTATACCCAATGGTTTCCTTAGGTATCCTATGAAGACGCATTTTTCTGACTTGGGTTCGAGCTTCTCAGGTTGAAGTTTCTTGACATAAGCATCGCATCCCCAAACTTTTAGAAATGACAGCTTAGGTTTCTTCCCAAACCATAATTCATACGGTGTCGTCTCAAAGGATTTAGACGGTGCCCTATTTAAAGTGTATGTAGCTGTCTCTAGAGCGTATCCCCACAATGATAGCGGTAAATCGGTAAGTGACATCATAGATTGCACCATATCCAATAGAGTGCATTCCGATGTTTGGACACACCGTTACGCTGAGGTGTTCCAGGCGGCGTGAGTTGTGAAACGATTCCACATTCCCTTAAGTGCATAACAAATTCGTGACTTAAATATTCTCCCCCACGATCTGATCGTAAGAACTTTATCTTTCGGTCACATTGATTATCTACCTCATTCTGAAATTCCTTGAACTTTTCAAAGGTCTCAGACTTGTGTTTCATCAAGTAGACATACCCATATCTACTAAAGTCATCAGTGAGAGTGATAACATAACGATATCCTCCGCGAGCCTCAACGCTCATTGGACCGCACACATCAATATGTATGATTTCCAATAAGTTGGTTGCTCGCTGCATTGTTCCAGAGAACGGAGTCTTGGTCATTTTGCCCATGAGGCATGGTTCGCATGTGTCAAATGATTCATAATCTAGAGACTCTAAAAGTCCATCAGCATGGAGCTTCTTCATGCGCTTGACACCAATGTGACCAAGGCGGCAGTGCCACAAGTATGTGGGACTATCGTTATCAACTTTACATATTTTGGTATTCACACTATGAATATGTGTAACATTACGCTCGAGATTCATTAAGAATAAACCATTCACCAGCGGGGCATGACCATAAAACATATCACTCATATAAATAGAACAACCATTATTGTCGGATTTAAATGAGTAGCCATCTCAAATTAAACGAGAGCCTGATACAATGTTCATGCTCAAAGCTGGCACTAAATAACAATTATTGAGGTTTAAAACTAATCCCGTAGGTAAATGTAGAGGTAGCATGCTGACGGCGATCACATCGACCTTGGAACCATTCCCGACGTGCATCGTCACCTTGTCCTTCGCCAGTCTCCGCTTATTCCGCAGCTCCTGCTTTGAGTTACAAATATGAGCAACCGCACCGGTATCAAATACCCAGGAGCTACTATGAGCACTGGTAAGGTACACATCAATTACATGTATATCACATATACCTTTGGTTTTGCCGGCCTTCTTGTCCGCTAAGTACTTGGGGCAGTTCCGTTTCCAGTGACCACTTCCCTTGCAATAAAAGCACTCAGTCTCAGGCTTGGGTCCATTGTTTGACTTCTTCCCGGCAACTGGCTTACCGGGCGCGGCAACTCCCTTGCCATCCTTCTTGAAGTTCTTCTTACCCTTGCCTTTCTTGAACTTAGTGGTTTTATTCACCAGCAACACTTGATGTTCCTTTTTGATCTCTACCTCTGCTGATTTCAGCATTGAATATACCTCAGGAATGGTCTTTTCCATCCCCTGCATATTGAATTTCATCACAAAGCTCTTGTAGCTTGGTGGGAGCAACTGGAGGATTCTGTCAATGACCACGTCATCCGGGAGATTAACTCCCAGCTGAGTCAAGCGGTTGTGCAACCCAGACATCTTGAGTATGTACTCACTAACAGAACTATTTTCCTCCATCTTACAGCTGAAGAACTTGTCGGAGACTTCATATCTCTCGACCCGGGCATGAGCTTGGAAAACCATTTTTCAGCTCTTCGAACATCTCGTATGCTCCATGTTGCTCAAAACGTTTTTGGAGCCCCGGTTCTAAGCTGTAAAGCATGCCGCACTGAACGAGGGAGTAATCATCAGCACGAGACTGCCAAGCGTTCATAACGTCTTGGTTCTCTGGGATTGGTGCTTCACCTAGCGGTGCTTCTAGGACATAATCTTTCTTGGCAGCTATGAGGATGATCCTCAGGTTCCGGACCCAGTCCGTATAGTTGCTGCCATCATCTTTCAGCTTGGTTTTCTCTAGGAACGCATTGAAGTTGAGGTGGACATGAGCGTTGGCCATTTGATCTACAAGACATTTTGCAAAGGTTTTAGACTAAGTTCATGATAATTAAGTTCATCTAATCAAATTATTCAATGAACTCCCACTTAGACAGACATCCCTCTAGTCATCTAAGTGAAACATGATCCGGCTCAACTAGGCCGTGTCCGATCATCACGTGAGACGGACTAGTTAACATCGGTGAATATCTTCATGTTGATCGTATCTACTATACGACTCATGCTCGACCTTTCGGTCGTCCGTGTTCCGAGGCCATGTCTGTACATGCTAGGCTCGTCAAGTCAACCTAACTGTATTGCATGTGTAAATCTGGCTTACACCCGTTGTATTTGAACGTTAGGATCTATCACACCCGATCATGACGTGGTGCTTCAAAACAACAAACCTTCGCAACGGTGCACAGTTAGGGGGAACACTTTTCTTGAAATTATTTCGAGGGATCATCTTATTTAAGCTACCGTTGTTCTAAGCAAATAAGATGTAAACCATGGTAAACATCACATTCAATCAAATAGTGACATGATATGGCCAATATCATATTGCTCCTTTGATCTCCATCTTCGGGGCGCCATGATCATCTTCATCACCGGCATGACACCATGATCTCCATCATCGTGTCTTCATGAAGTTGTCACGCCAATGACTACTTCTACTTCTATGGCTAACGCGTTTAGCAATAAAGTAAAGTAATTTACATGGCGTTCTTCAATGACACGCAGGTCATACAAAAAATAAAGACAACTCCTATGGCTCCTACCGGTAGTCATACTCATCGACATGCAAGTATTGATTCCTATTACAAGAACATGATCATCTCATACATCACATATATCATTCATCACATCCTTTGGCCATATCACATCACAAACACTTGCTGCAAAAACAAGTTAGACGTCTTCTAATTGTTGTTGCAAGTTTTTACGTGGCTTCTATAGGTGTTCTAGCAAGAACGTTTCTTACCTACGTAAAACCACAACGTGATATGCCAATTTCTATTTACCCTTCATAAGGACCCTTTTCATCGAATCCACTCCAACTAAAGTGGGAGAGACAGACACCAGCTAGCCACCTTATGCAACTAGTTCATGTCAGTCGGTGGAACCTGTCTCACGTAAGCGTACGTGTAAGGTCAGTCCGGGCCGCTTCATCCCACGATGCCGCCGAAGCAAGATAAGACTAGTAGTGGCAAGAAAATTAGCAACATCTACGCCCACAACTACTTTGTGTTCTACTCGTGCATAGTAACTACGCATAGACCTAGCTCATGATGCCATTGTTGGGGAACGTTGCATAAAATAAAAATAATTCTACGTTCACCAATATCAATCTATGGAGTCATCTAGCAACGAGAGAGGGGAGTGCATCTACATACCCTTGTAGATCGCGTGCGGAAGCGTTCAAGAGAACGGGGTTGAGGGAGTCGTACTCGTTGTGATCCAAATCATCGGAGATCCTAGCACCGAACGGACATCACCTCTGCGTTCAACACACGTATGGTTGGGAAGACGTCTCCTCCTTCTTGATCCAGCAAGGGGAAGGAGAGGTTGATGAAGATCCAGCAGCACGACGGCGTGGTGGTGGATGCAGCTGTGAACACGGCAGGGCTTCGCCAAGCTTCTGCGAGAGGAAGAGGTGTAGCAGGGGAGAGGGAGGCGCCAAGTCTTGGGGTGCGGCTGCCCTCCCTCCCCCCTCTTTATATAGGCCCCCTGGGGGGGCGCCATCCCTAGGAGATTGGATCTCCAAGGGGGGCGGCGTTCAAGGGGGTGCCTTTCCCCCCAAGGCAAGTGGAGGTGCCCCCCCACCCTAGGGTTTCCAACCCTAGGTGCAAGGGGGGCCAAGGGGGGGGGCGCACCAGCCCACCAGGGGCTGGTTCCCCTCCCCACTTCAGCCCACGGGGCCCTCCGGGATAGGTGGCCCTACCCGGTGGACCCCCAGGACCCTTCCGGTGGTCCCGGTACAATACCGGTGACCCCCAAAACTTTCCCGATGGCCAAAACTGCACTTCCTATATATAATTCTTCACCTCCGGACCATTCCGAAACTCCTCGTGACGTCCGGGATCTCATCCGGGACTCCGAACAACTTTTGGGTTACCGCATACTCATATCTCTACAACCCTAGCGTCACCGAACCTTAAGTGTGTAGACCCTACGGGTTCGGGAGACATGTAGACATGACCGAGACGCCTCTCCGGTCAATAACCAACAGCGGGATCTGGATACCCATGTTGGCTCCCACATGCTCCTCAATGATCTCATCGGATGAACCACGATGTCGAGGATTCAATCAATCCCGTATACAATTCCCTTTGTCAATCGGTACGTTACTTGCCCGAGACTCGATCGTCGGTATCCCAATACCTCATTTAATCTCGTTACCGGCAAGTCACTTTACTCGTACCGTAATGCATGATCCCGTGACCAGACACTTGGTCACATTGAGCTCATTATGATGATGCATTACCGAGTGGGCCCAGAGATACCTCTCCGTCATACGGAGTGACAAATCCCAGTCTCGATTCGTGCCAACCCAACAGACACTTTCGGAGATACCCGTAGTGCACCTTTATAGTCATCCAGTTACGTTGTGACATTTGGCACACCCAAAGCACTCCAACGGTATCCGGGAGTTGCACAATCTCATGGTCTAAGGAAATGATACTTGACATTTGGAAAAGCTCTAGCGAAACGAACTACACAATCTTTGTGCTATGCTTACAATTGGGTCCTGTCCATCACATCATTCTCCTAATGATGTGATCCCGTTATCAATGACATCCAATGTCCATAGTCAGGAAACCATGACTATCTGTTGATCAACGAGCTAGTCTACTAGAGGCTCACTAGGGACTTGTTGTGGTCTATGTATTCACACATGTATTACGATTTCCGGATAATACAATTATAGCATGAACAATAGACAATTATCATGAACAAAGAAATATAATAATAACCATTTTATTATTGCCTCTAGGGCATATTTCCAACAAATATTGCATCCATACACCTTGGTACGGTCAGTTTACCAGGGGCTTCTTATGGCGCCTCATAATACGGCAAAACAAGTCCGAACACTTTCAACAGTGCGGCACCCCAAACTTATAAGACTATATGCATCAGCTCCGAATCACGTCTTGGGTCAATAGTTGGGTTTGCCCGGCTCCCTTGTTTTGGTACCTTACGTTCCGTTACATCGGCTAAGGTAGCGCAGGGAGAACTACTGCGATTGTGTCTCGATTCTTGCGGACGAGCACCTCAGTAGAGAAAGCCGAAAACTGACCGGCATGATGCGGCGAGAGCTGGTCGCTGTTTGAGAGGTCTTAAAATCCTTAAAGATTTTCCGCTTTAGGCAAGGAATCGGCTTCGTCCGATTTAGGCGTATATAGCGCCCCAAATCGGCCTTCTGAATTCTAGGGGCTTCGCCGAAATTTAAAATTGTAGACTTCTCTGGCTAAGTGAAAGTTATAAAGCCGCATAGTCCGATTGCCTTGTTCGCTGCGCCGGATACCTCCTTAAGGGACCAAAAAATTGGATAAATAGTATCCGGGTTTTTCCAGGAACACCCTGGTACTAGTTACGTGGGGGCGGAAGCCGACGACTGGCCTACTTTCAGAATTTTATAAACAACCACACAGAACGTAATATTTGAAATCAAACAGCGCTGCATAGCGCAAGTAACTTAGTCTTAATATTACAACAACGACAAAGGTACATCTACTCAAGGATGGTGTCCTTGGTACATTCATCGGCCACGAGATGAGCGCCCTTCATAATGCCATCATAATATCTCTCGGGACAGCGATGCACCTTGCCCTCTGGCGGCCCGTCCTTCACCAGCTTCTCTGCATCCAGCTTGCCCCAATGCACCTTCGCACGGGCAAAGGCCCGGCGGGCACCCTCGATGCAAACGGATCGTTTGATCACTTCAAGCCGCGGACAGGCATTCACCATCTGCTTGACCAGGCCGAAGTAGCTAGTGGGCAGGGGCTAACCGGGCCACATCCAGACTATGAAATCCTTCATAGCCACTTCGGCCGCCCTGTGGAGTTCAACCAACTACTTCAGTTGGTCACTCAGAGGCGTTGGATGTTCGGCCCCAGCATACTGGGACCAGAATAGCTTCTCTGTCGTGCTCCCCTCCTTGGCACGGTAGAACTCCGCGGCATCTGTTATGCTGCGTGGCAGATCTGCAAATTCCCCTGGAGAGCTCCAAATTCGGGTAAGTAAAAGAAACGCCTCCTCCACATGCTTGATTTGCATCAAGAATTTCTTACCTGCCGCTATCTTTTTGGCCTCCTGGATTTCCTGCTGTGCCTTCATGGCTTCGGCCTTAGCGTCTTTTATACCAGCAAGGGCCTTCGCAATCTTGGCCTCTTTCACCTGAAGGTCACGCTCCACGGACTCAAACTTCTTGCCGAGCTCCTGGAGCTCTTTCTGTACCTCGTCCACTCTAGCACCTTGCTTTTCGCGCTCCTTGCATTCCAAGGCCGCCTTGTCTTCGGCCTCGGACAACGCTTTCTTCAGACACACCACTTCGGTGGTGGCCCCTGTTACAAAATCACGACACTTCGTCGTTAGAATAACCAATTTTATCTATCCTTCATTATAAGAGAGCGGGGAATCACTCACCTTTGTTCTCTTCGAGCTGCCTCTTTGTGAGGTTGAGCTCTCCCTGCGCCTGCTCCAGATCCCATTTTAGTCCGGCGATCTCGGCTGTGCGGACAACAGCGGCAAGCAGCACAGCCTGCTTATTCACATTTACACTTATTATTAGACTCCTGCGGATTATAATTGACCCTCCGTTTGGTTTTTTCTTTCTAAACACCAAACAGAGTATCAGGGGCTAATACCTATCGGGTGGTAATTTCACACATTTCTATTACTTACCTCAAAGCCTGTCAGGAGGCTGGAGCAAGCTTCGGTTAGTCCGCTCTTGGCGGACAAAACCTTCTGAATCACCGCACTCATAAGAGTACGATGCTCTTCATCCATGGAAGCGCCGCGAAGCGCCTCCAGCAGACAATCCGACGCCTCTGGTGTAGCGGAAGTCCTCGGCACAGACGGCTCGCCCTCCCTAACGAGGGGATGCCCGCCTGAGTCCGGAACTGTTGGAGGCTCCGGAAAAGTGTTCAGCTGAGAGCCCGGCCTATTGCGGCTCTCATCGACATGATCTGCGGGGATCTTGAACCCCGCGTGTCCGACATCTGGAACTCTGCCCTGAGGCGTCTCCAGAGTCACCTCCCCCCGCTCTGGGAGCCTTCGGGACAACACCTCCGTGTCATTCGCGGGTTGAGGTGTAGTGGCCATCGGGAGCGAGTTCATCGCTGAATCGCTCAGGGACCCATCCGAAGACGATACCTCGGGATGAACCCTGGCCGGACTGCATATATGTTCGGTGTTATAAAAAGACTATGAAGTAAAATCACGATAGAGTGCGGACACTTACGATCGCGCTAGGGGCTTCCCCCTGGGCAGCCACCCCTCCTCGCTATGGGCGGCCGTGGAGGAGTAGTCCAGAAGAGACACCTTTCCCTTCTTGGATGTCCCAGCCGCCTCCTCCGGGGCGGCTTTCCTCTTTTTCTCCTCCCCGGTGCAGGGAGGTAGAATTTCTTCTTGCTTCCCCAGCCTCCGTGGGAGGAATCTACCTCGTCGTCGTCGGACGACAAGGGAATGACAGCCTTGCGCCGGGGGCCTTTCCCGGCCCCCTGGTCCGCCTTCTCCGGCCCCTCATCCTCTATGGATGGGGCGGCCCCTTCTTCTTCTTCCTCCTCCCCTTCGGGGGAGGAGTGTGCCTCGTCGTCTTCAAACGAGGCTTCCGGTACAACCTTACGCCGGAGACCCTTCCTGGTCCCCGGGGCCTTCTTTTCGGCCTTCTTCTCCGGTGCCTTGTAGGGCGCCGGGACTAGCATCTCTGTCAGGAGAGCATCAGCTGGGCCTTCTGGCAGCGGAGCCGGACAGTCAATCCGCTCCGCTGTCTCCACATAATCCTGATTAAATACGGACAATTACTTAAGACTCCCCCACGAATATACTGGGAAGAGCAGAATCCAGTGGTAGTCAGAAAACTCACCGGACTAGGAGGCCGCGCGGCGTGAAGTCCACGGTCCTCGGATGTGGAATGAGGTACTTTGGAGGCCTTGAACAGCGCCTTCCAGGCGTCTTTATGCGTCATGTCATAGAGCCTTCGAAGCGTCTGGTGTTCGGCCGGGATGAACTCCCACATATTAAATGCCCGCCTTTGGCACGGAAGAATCTGGCGAATGAGCATGACCTGGATCACATTGACAAGCTTGATGTTCTTGTCCTTCATGCTCTTGATGCAGTTTTGGAGCCCAGTCAGCTCTGTAGGTTCTCCCAGGCCAGGACCTTCTTTTCCCAGGAGGTGAGCCACATGGGGGTTATGGATCAGAACTCGGGGGCCGCTGCCCAGTTGGCACCGCGCAGCTCGGTGATGTAGAACCACCTCGACTGCCACCCTTTCACGGTCTCCGCAAAGGAGCCGTCAAGCCAGGTGACGTTAGGTATCTTGCCCACCATGGCCCCTCCGCATACCGCTTGCTGGCCGCTCACGATCTTTGGCTTCACGCAGAAGATTTGTAGCCACAGGCCGAAGTGAGGTTTGATGCGGAGAAAGGCCTCACATACGACGATGAACGCCGAGATGTTGAGGACAAAGTTTGGGGCTAGATCATGGTAATCTAGCCCATAGTAGAACATGAGCCCGCGGATGAAGGGATGAAGTGGAAACCCCAGTCCACAAACGAAGTGGGCGAGAAACACGACCCTCTCGTGGGGTCCTAGGGTCGGAATGACCAGCCCGTTGTCTGAAAGCCGATGTGCTATGTCTGCGGCCAAGTATCCGGCCGCCCGGAGATTCGTGATATGCTTCTCCTTCACGGTGGAGGCCACCCACTTGCCTCTGGATCCGAACATATTTAGCTGTGCGGAGAAGACTTGGGCTAGGGCACTGGAGCTCGAGGAGGTAAGGATGAGCAAAGGAGGAGGAAGGCGTGGGTGAAAATGGGGAGCCCTTATCCCTTTATAAAGGCGACGAAAGTGGTGCGCCTCCCCCTCGCCCGTTGAGAATCGCTTACTTCCCAAGCGCCACGATTGATGGCGTGGTGGGATTACCCATACCCGTATTGATGAGAATCCCATGATAAGGGGACACGATCTCTGGTTTGACAAGACATGTCAAGGAAACCGCCTCGCAATATGCGCTACGGCTGGTTGTGGGAAAACGGTTCGAATAATGACCCAACCATAATGACATATCACGTCATTTAAAAAGTTGTCAGCCGAAATATCATTCTCTCTACGATGGTATGTGAGGATCATTTTGCAGATCCGGACATGGTTTATGTGTTCGATGATCACCTTGGGGTATTCAGAGATGGAACCCGCCCTGCAATGCCGAAGAAAAAACTGCGCGCTGGACTAATCGTCATTGAAGCCTGGTTCAGGGGCTACTGAGGGAGTCATGGATTAGGGGGTATCCGGACAGCCGGACTATATGCATCATCCGGACTATTGGAGCATGAAGATACAAGACTCAAGACTCCGTCCCGTGTCCGGATGGGACTCTCCTTTGCGTGGAAGACAAGCTTGGCGATTCGGATATTGTATTTCCTTCCTTGTAACCGACTCCGTGTAAACCCTAGCCCTCTCCGGTGTCTATATAAACTGGAGAGGTTGGTCCTTAGAAGGCCGATCACAATTACAATCATAATCATCATAGGCTAGCTTCTAGGGTTTAGCCTCATCTCTCTCATGGTAGATCTACTCTTGTACTACTCATATCGTCCATATTAATCAAGCAGGAAGTAGGGTTTGACCTCCATCGAGAGGGCCCGAACCTGGGTAAACATTGTGTCCCTTGCTTCCTGTTACCATCAGCCTACGACGCACAGATTGGGACCCCCTACCCGAGATCCGCCGGTTTTGACACCGACAACAGCCCCTGCAGTATGGAAGAAGGGTCTGCCAAGGATAATCGACATGTTGTCGTCCTCGGGCATCTCAAGTATAACGAAGTCAGTCAAAATAGTAACATTAGCAACAACAACAGGCACATCCTCACAGATACCTAGGTATGGCAGTTCATCCACTTGTAAAGATATTTCAGTAGGTGTTTATTCAAGTCAAGTCTTTTATATAAAGAGAAAGGTATAACACTAACACCAGCTCCTAAATCAAGCAAAGCAGTTTTCACATAATTCTTTTTGATAGAGCAAGGTATAGTTGGTATACCCGGATCTCCAAGTTTTTTAGGTACTCCATCTTTAAAAGTATAGTTCGCAAACATAGTGGAGATTTCATCTTTCGGTATCTTTCTCTTATTTGTGATGATGTCTTTCATATACTTTGCATAAGGAGGCATTTTTAATATGCCAGTCAAGCGAGTACGCAAAAATATTGGCCTCAGCATTTCAGCAAAGCGTTCAAATTCTTCATCCTCTTCCTTTTTAGTTTACTTGGGTGGAAAAGACATAGGTTTTTTAACCCGCGGTTCTCTTTGTTTACCATGTTTTCTAGCAAAAAAGTCTCTTTTATCATATATTTTATTCTTAGGTTGTGGGTTATCAAGATCAACAGATGGTTCTATCTCAACATCATTATGTAGCTCTTTATCATCATTTGTTTGAGTGCCTTCATGAACCTCATCATTGTCTTTTTCATTATCACTAGGTCGATGTTCATTACCAGATTGAGTTTCAGCATCAGAGATAGAAGTTTCATTTTCATTATCAGGGGGTTTGTCTATTTTAGGTTCACTAGAAGCATGCAAAGCCCTATCATTTTTATTTTTATTTTCTTTTTAGAAGGAATAGGTGCATTAGTGTTATTTCTTTGTGAATCTTGTTTAATTCTTTTTGGGTGTCCCTCAGGATAAAGTGGTTCCTGAGTCATTTTAACTCCTCTAGTTGCAACTCTAACATCAAAGTCATGTATATTATGATTCATTTCATCAAGTAATTCTCTTTGTGATTTAGCAACTTGTTCTAACTGGGTTTGAACCATAGAAGCATGTTTTCCAACACCTCTAACATCATTTGAGATTCTAAATAACAAGTCACTCAAGCGAGCAATCATATCAGAATTATATTTCATTTGTTTCATAACATTTGCATTGAAGTGGTCTTGCTTCCTAATGTAATTATCAAACTCATAAAGGCATTGACTAGGATGTTTATTATGAGGATCATCACTATCATTGAATTTTGTTAAAGATTTTACCTCTACCACCTTGGGTGGTGGTGGTGCTTCAAGCCCAGGTATTTCTTCGATATGTGGTAAATTTTTAACATCCTCAGCCTTAATACCTTTTTCCTTCATAGATTTGTTTTCCTCTTGCATATCTTCAGGACTGAGGTATAAGATACCCCTCTTCTTCGGAGTGGGTTTAGGCGGTGGTTCAAGAATAGTCCAATCATCATAATTTTTCAATATGTTATTCAATAATTCTTCAGCTTGAGCAATAGTTTGTTCCCTGAAAACACAACCAGCACAACTATCTAGGAAGTCCCTAGAAGCATCGGTTAGTCCATTATAGAAGATATCAAGTATTTCATTTTTATTAAGAGGATGATTAGGCAAAGCATTAAGTAACTGGCAAAGACTCCCCCAAGCTTGTGGGAGAGTCTCTTCTTTAGTTTGAACAAAGTTAAATATTTCCTATAAGGCAGCTTGTTTCTTATGAGCAGGGAAATATTTTTCAGAGAAGTAGTAAATCATATCTTGGGGACTACGCACACAACCAGGAGCAAGAGTATTGTACCAAGCTTTAGCATCACCATTTAATGAGAAAGGAAATAATTTGAGAATAAAGTAGTATCAAGTTTTCTCATCATGAGTAAAAACGGTGGCTATATCATTCAACTTAGTAAGATGTGCCACAACAGTTTCAGTTTCATAACCATGGAAAGGATCAGATTCAACCAAAGTGATTAACTCTAGGTCGACAGAGAATTCATAATCCTTATCAGCAATAACAATAGGTGAAGTAGCAAACATAGGATCACATTTCATTCTAGCATTCAAAGATTTTTCTTTATACTTGTGTAATAACTTCTCTAGATCGTCTCTATCCTTACAAGCAAGAATATCTCTAGTTGCCTCTTCACTCATAACATAGCCTTCTGGTACCTTAGGCAATTCTTATCTAGGAGATCTATCTCTAGAAGTGTTTTAGGAGTTTCAGTTTCAAGCTCATCATCAGATTCAACAACATCATGTTGTATTACTCTAGCAATTTGTTCATCAAGAAATTCACCAAGTAGCACATCATCGTTATCGAGCATGGTACTAGCATCATCATAAGCATCATTCATAGTAGAAGTAGCATCATCAATAACTTGCAACATATCAGAATTAATAGCATGTGGTGGTGGTGTTGCAAGTTTACTCCTAACAGAAGGTGAATCTAAAGCAGAACTGGATGGTAGTTCCTTACCTCCCCTCGCCTTTGAGGAAAATATCTTAGTCTTAGCATTCTTCAGATTCTTCATTGTGATAAATTGATAATAATGCCAAGTGACTCAACAAATATAGCTATGCTCCCCGGCAACGGCACTAAAAAAATCCCTTGATAACCCACAAGTATAGGGGATCGCAACAGTTTTCGAGGGTAAATATTTAACCCAAATTTATAGATTCGACACAAGGGGAGCCAAAGAATATTTGAAGGTATTAGCAGCTGAGTTTTCAGTTCAACCACACCTGGAGATTAATTATCTGCAGCAGAGTGATTAGTAGCAAAGTAGTTTGATAGTTTTGATAGTAGTGACAGCAGCAATGGTAAAGGTAACAGTGATAGCAGTGATAGCAGTGATATTGTAGCAGTAACGATAACAGTAGAAATAGTTGTAATTTAGCAAGAACAATATATGATAAATTCATAGGCATTGGATCGGTGACTTGTTAGATGATATTTAGCATGTGACAGTTATAACCTAGGGCGATACGACACTAGCTCCTGTTCATCGATATAATGTAGGCATGTATTCCGCAAATAGTCATACATGCTTTATTAAAAGAACTTGCATGACATCTTTTGTCCTACCCTCCCGTGGCAGTGGGGTCCATATTGGAAACTAAGGGATATTAAGGCCTCCTTTTAATAGAGAACTGGAACAAAGCACTAACACATAGTGAATACATGAACTCCTCAAACTACAGTCATCACCGAGAGTGGGCCCGGTTGTTGTCACTCCGGGGTTGTTGTAACATAACCATCGTAGGTGACTATAACTTGCAAGATCAAATCTAAAACATGGATATAATGATGAATTCATAAACGGTTTAGATCTGAGTTCATGGCACCCGGGCCCAAAGTGACAAGCATTAAGCATAGCAAAGTCATAGCAACATCAATCTAAGAACATAGTGGATACTAGGGATCAGGCCCTAACAAAACTAACTCAATTACATGATGAATCTCATCCAACTCCTCACCGACCAGCGAGCCTACGAAGGAATAACTTACTCCTGGTCCTGAGCATCATGGAATTGGCGGTGGAGATGTGTGGGTGATGGCAAAGAACGAAGATCCCCCTCTCTGGAGCCCCAAACGGACTCCAGATCTGCCCTGCCGAGGAAGAACAGGGCTTGGCGGCGGCTCGGTCTCATGGATCGCGATAATTCATTCTCCCTGATTTTTTTTCTGGAAATATGTGATTTTATAGTATTAGGAGGGGTCGCTTGTGGGGCCACTACGTGGGTACAACCCACCTGGGCGCGCCAGGAGAGGGGGCGCGCCCTGGTGGGTTGTGCCCACCCAGGTGCCCCTCTCCTGCAGGTCTTGGCTCCAGAAATTCTTATTATTGATATACAAAATCCTCGCAAAGTTTTGTTCCATTCCGAGAACTTTTATTTCTGCACAAAAACAACACCATGGTAGTTCTGCTGAAAACAGCATCAATCCGGGGTTAGTTTCATTCAAATCATGAAAATTAGTGTCCAAAACAAGAGGAAAAGCATGAGAAAAAGTCGATACATTAGAGACGTATCAACGCCCAAGGCCAGGCGGGCGCCAGGCCAGCGCCAGCGGGTGCAGTGTACCAGTTTCCTCTTTGGTGCAAAGGAGGCAAGCAGCATGCGCGGAGTCCCAAGGAACCAACCAAAGGTTTCCATTCTGGTGCAACAAGACCAAGACCGCCGAGACGGCAGGATGGAGGTCATTGCCGAGCCCGCCGCAGTGTCACGACCAGAGGCTTTTGCAGGCGAAGACCACTTTAGTTACGATAGGATGTACTTGTTGTCTCCCTTCAAATCTGGCCGTTGTGGAATCCCTTCCCGCCAACATTTGGGAAGAGGACCAAGGCCACTGCCATAGAGGGGGATCGAATCCATTCCACCCTCACCATCTCACCTGCTCACTTGAGCTCAAGAACACCTCACCTCCTGAGGCTGTTCGACGAATGTACTATTTCATCCTCAGCCCCTCAAGGCAATCCACCACAAAGCTGGAGTAGGGTATTACACCGCAAGCTAGCCCGAACCAGGATAAACTACCGTGTCTCTCTTTCCCTTTGAGCTTGACGCGGTTGTGAGGTTTCGCGAGTAGCAGGCTGGGTAGGTTGAGATCTCCGCACGCACCCCAGAGTTTGAACCTCTCAAGGGTTTGCGGAACCCGAAATTCGACACTATGCCCGCGGTACTACACTTGCTCCGTGCTAACAGTGGAACAACTCGTAGTAGCGGAAATCTTCTAGCAGCGGAAGAATGACAAAGGTGGAACTCCACTCCGCAGCGACTCTGGCTGGGACATGATCTAGCTCGCACGATCGGACTCCTAGACAAGCAAAGCAATCACCTGCAATCTGGCATGACATGCCAGGTCAGTACATTGAATGGACTTGCAAGCTCACAACAACTAAAAGCATCAAGGCAAGACAACAACATAGCATTTAATAGGTTAATTAATTAACTGCTACCCGGAGGTGGAAACGACTACTAAGCATGATATAAAACCACTAAAATACTGATGAACCAACATCTCAATCTCAACATCCATCTCACTCTTGGCTATCCGACAAAGCAATATGGCATCTCGATCACCTTGTGATCCACATGATCACCTCGTGATCAAAACAACCACATGATCACCTCGTGACCACATCACAAACTAAATGATCATCCTCAAGATCATCCCAACATCATCATCGGCATCCTGCCAAACTATTACTGATCACATCATAATATCAACATATAAATCATCTAATAAGTCATTCCGTCATGTGAGTGTTGATCAAACGGTGTGACCTAGTATGAACTATGCCCATGACCGAGGATGCAGCTATCGATAGATTAAACACACAAACTCTATAGAGGTTAGCACACTATACCCAAACCACGAAACCCATGGCCTCACACTCCCATTCAGGTGGACCAACAATGTGACGACAAAACCGATCTATTGCCCATGACACTCTGCTGGCCACTCTGACTAACACCCCCTTTGGGTTCAGTCCTGGGTAGCCCCGATGTCAACCAATGACATCCAACAGCCACTGTCATGGCAAAACATAAACGGTCCCAAACGGGGACAAAAAGGTGCCTAACAACCACTACAGGCACACAAGGCTTATGTTCGCCTACCTGATCAGGGTAGCGCGCGCCCATAACCTTCCTTGTTGGAGGCACCAGCGAGAGACATGATAGTAGACCGCATTAGGGCCTTCCCATAAAGGCAAATGTGGTTGCACTGGAAAAGCCCGATTTAGTGGCACTTGACCAACTTGATGACGGAATTTATCCCCAAAGTAGTCCATACTCCGATATCACATATCCATCTGTCAACCAAGTCATGGCAATATCCGACAAATAATCCAAAGCATAACATAATACTCTGAGGATAGCATAAGAACTAATGCATGATGAAACCAAGAACGGTAATACTACTAATCCCATAGCAACATCATGATATGCAACTAAGAACAACATGCAAGCATTATCTCCAAAATAATACTCCGAAGCAGCAGAATATCAATTACCATCATGAAAATAATCATACTGGCCACTAATAATCTGAATGGCAACATGTCATCCTCATTAACTACAAGCCTACATCCTAATAATCCAAACAGTAGCATGGCACTAGCAAAATCAAAAACAACTTCGAGAAATGCCATGCACAAAGTCATGTAGCTAGAAAAATATTTTAAATAAGTTCAAATAAATAAACCATGTCACTGCATTGCAATCATGCAAATGGAGGGTGTGGCTTGCCTGGGGTGGAGGGATTCATCGGGAAGAAGTGCGAGAAGCTCGCGGAAAGAATTGTCGGAAAATGTTCTCTCTCAGAGGGGACTGAATAGGATCAGGGGAAAAATGGTCGTTTTTAGAATGTTAAAACATGGTGAAAATGATTCTATCGGAATGGGCACGACGAAACAAAGAAGTGGGCTTTGGAATCACCTCATTCGGAGTCTCGGGTGAAAAGATACGGACGTTTGAATCTTAGGGACTAATTTGTAAAAATAACTTCTACAAACATGTCCCTGGTAGTTTAAACAGAATGTGCCTTTTCAGGAATACACTTTCTAAAAGATAAAGCACATTTTAGGAGGAAGAAGGGACGAAGTACGCTTTTGGTGGAGGAAAATGTATTCCAAGGAATACGCTTTCACTTATCCACGTTAGCGACTCGGGGTCAACGCCCTGAGCGGCTGATGAGGGGGGGACCGCGGAGAGGTGGGCCTGATGGCAGATCCTTCTCCTTCCACCTCACGCTCGCCCGCGGGACAGAGGTAGTGGCGCACTGCGGGCGCCCGTTTCGGTGACCTGGGTCGTCTCCCGCGACGCCCAGCACACTGGCGAGATCGAGAAGACGAGGCGCATCCATCCGTCCCATCCACGACTAGTGGGGTGGACCGAGAAAACAACGAGCTTGATGCCGGTGGGCAGGAGCTTCGGGCATGGATGGAGATGGGGCTATGGTGGGTTTGGAGACGAACGGAGAGGTGGGGAAGATGCACCGGTGCACGAGTGGTCTACTGGTGGTGACTAGAGGGGGAGGAGAGCTCAACTTCGAGCTAATTTAGGTGGGGGACCGAGGCGGCCATGGCGGTGATGGAGAGCGAGGAGAGGCTTCGGCAATGGTATGAGGGTCGGGGAGTACTAGAGGAGAGTGGGGAGGAGCTTGGGATGCTCAGAGCGGCTCGGGGCTGGTCATTATATAGGCGGGGGAGGATGCCGAGCTGGAGGCCGTCGTGCACGTCCGGCCGAGGCTCTGACGAGCTCATCAAGCATGGGAGGGCACGGAACATGAGAATCAGCACTGGCAAGCTTCACGGGGCATCAGGAGCCAAGGGGGAGCAGAGGAAGAAGACAGGCGCATTTAAAGCCCTGTCGGCCACTGTTCGCCCGTGGGCACGCGGCGGCGAGCACCGACGAGGAGGTTTCCGGAGGGGGAGAGGGGTCCAGGGAGAAGGTGACGATGAGGACAAGACATTGGACATGCTCACGCGTGCGAAGACGACGAGAGGGAGAGGGGCCGAAGCTAGGGGACGTCCTCGACGCGACCACAGCGAGCAGAGCGCGTGAATTGGCATGCCAGCTGCATGGTCACCACGCGACACGGCAAAGAGAGGCCACGAGAGGTAGGGAAATACTGTCTAGCTGACAGTACTTCCAAGATGGAGCATTTGTGAGTCTATGGCTTGATCTGAGGCACTGTGGTTAAATGGTAGTCATCGTCTGAAGATTGTTGTAGCAAACTTGGCTCTGCACTGGTGATCAACAGGGAATTGATTGGAGACAAATAAGTTGTCTGGGATGATTAACTAAGGAAGGATTATGATCCTGGAGGTTTTGAGGATAATTGGACCACAAAACAACAGGGTTGCCTTGTAACTGCATATTTGGTCCAGAAAATGGATTATCATGATGCACTCAAATGAAGAAGCCACTTGAGCTGAAATTTGGCAAGGCAGGGTTATATGGACATATGAAGATGTTATAGAAGTTTCATACCAAATGGACATGCCAAAATAGTACTTGCTTCACAAACATCCCCACTGACCAGAAGCTTGCAATAATTTTGGAGGGAAAATGGCTTAAGGAAATGGTCCCAAATTTGGTGGAGTGATGTTATTTGGGTAGGAGCATGATCTGGTAATTTATCAGAATTAATTAAGCAATATAAAATATACTTGCTTCACAACCTGAAAATATTGACAGAATCAAAGACTTGATCATGTGCTCACATAGATGAAGGGATGGAGCTGAAAAGTGGAGGAGGGTCATGATATGAGCACATGAATATGAAGGAAAAATTACAACTCATTTGGATACTCCTAGCTAGCACTTCCTTCACAATGGCTTCTGATTGATAGAAACTTTGAAAAATCACTAAGGGAGTTTGGCTAGGCAAAAGAAGTTATTTTGGCATGAGGCAATTATTTGGACATAAAAGAATGCCCAAAAAGTTTGGAAGCAAGCAAGATAAGATAAATGGCACTTCCTTCACAAATTGCCATTCAGGACAGAATAGAAGAATGAATATTGGAGGAATATTTTTGAACTGGCCAAGGAAGGATTTTGACATATTTGAGAAAGATATGACCCAAAGAAATTATAATAATTATTTGGGAATTTTTGGATGGAGACAAATATAGGTTGCTTCACAACCTAGGGCAACTAGGATAATTCCTTTAATAGAAAAGGAATATTCCCAATAAAGGAATATTGGGATTTGGGCTAGGATGGAAATGGCATGGTCTTGGGATGACTTTAAAAATGATGAGCCACTTGGGAGAGGGAATGAGGTTGATTTCCCAGCTGGCAAGGACATAGAACCACTCCAAAATGAAAAACAGAGCAAAAAGCAATTAAAGCAAAAAAGAAAATGAAAAGGGCCAAAAACCAGGCTGTCACGGGCCGCGACCGGCTCCGGAGCCCCCGGAGGACGCATCGCGAGCAGGCTCGTCGCCATGCTAGGAGGGAGCCTGAAAGGCAAATGTTAGGAAGGAGCATGTCACACAAGAACCCAAAGGGAAAGGTACTTACTAATCAACAGCTACCCATATCCTCTATTTCAGGGCCCGCGGGGTGACGCCACGGCAGCTCCCGAACCTCCTCTTGCGGGAGACCCCGACGGCCAGAGAAGACGCGCTGGAATGGGGCACGCCGCCCCCGGAGGCAGGGGAGATGATCGCGGCTACGGACGGGGCTCCCCTTGGGCTACCCTCAGGCCCACTGGGAGTCACCTCAGGAGCATCTGGCGGCACCTGGCCTCCAAGGGCCGTCTGATGTCGCTTGAAGCAACGTCGGTATTCCCCCAAAGAGGAAGGGATGATGCAGCACATCGGTGGTAGGTATTTCCCTTAGATATGAAACCAAGGTTATCGAACCAGTAGGAGAACCAAGCAACACAACGTAAACAACCCTTGCACACAAAGAACAACACCTCGCAACCTGACGTGTTAAAGGGGTTGTCAATCCCTTTCGGGGTAGGGAGCCTCTAGATAGGCAAAGGATGTGAGATAAATTTGTAGATGAGATAAATAGATAGCAGAACAAATAAATTGTAGGAAGGTATTTTTGTATTCTTTGGTTTAATAGATCTGAAAATAAACGCAAGGAAAAAGTAGATCGCAAGGCAAATACATGAGAAAGAAGACCCTGGGGCCGTAGGTTTCACTAGTGGCTTCTCTCGAGAAAAATAGCAAACGGTGGGTGAACAAATTACTGTTGGGCAATTGATAGAAATTCAAATAATCATGATGATATCCAGGCAATGATCATTACATAGGCATCACGTCGAAGATTAGTAGACCGACTCCTGCCTGCATCTACTACTATTACTCAACACATCGACCGCTATCCAGCATGCATCTAGTGTATTAAGTTCATGGAAAAACAGAGTAATGCAATAGGAACGATGACATGATGTAGACAAGATCCATTTATCTATTGCGGCAGATATGGATCTCATCTTTTTATCCTTAGTAGAAACTATACATACGTCTCGGTTCCCTTTCTGTCACCGGGATCAAGCACCGTAAGATTGAACCCACTACCAGGCACCTCTTCCCATTGCAAGATAAATAGATCAAGTTGGCCAAACAAAACCCAAATATGGGAGAAAAAATATGAGGCTATAAGAGATCACGCATATAAGAGATCAAAGAACTCAAATAACTTTCATGGATATAAAAAGATATAACTGATCATAAACTCGATGTTCATAAGATCCCAACAAACACACCGCAAAAAGGACTTACATCATATGGGTCTCGAAGAGATCATTGTATTGATAATCAAGAGAGAGAGAGAGTTTGAGAGAGAGAGAGAGAGAGAAAGCCATCTAGCTACTAACTACGGACCCGAAGGTCTACAAAGAACTACTCATGCATCATCGGAGAGGCACCAATGGAAGTGGTGAACCCCTTTGCGATGGTGTCTAGGTTGGATCTCGTGGTTCCGGACTCTGCGGCGGCTGGATGAAAATTCCGTCGACTCCGCTAGGGTTTATGGAATATTGGGGTTTTTATAGAGCAAAGAGTCGGTCCAGGGGGAACCCGAGGTGGGCACAACCCACCGGGGCGCGCCTGGGCCTCCTGGCGCGCCCTGGTGGGTTGTCTCCTCCTCGGGACTCCCCCCAGGTGCAACCAGGGCCCGTTGTGTTCCTTCTAGCCCATAAAAAATCATTGTAAATTGGCGTGGCATTTGGACCTCATCTGACATTGATTTCCTGCAATGTAAAAAACAACAACTGGCATTTGGCACTATGTCAATAGGTTAGTACCAAAAAATGATACAAAATGACTATAAAATGATTATAAAACATCGAAGATTGATAATAAAACAGCATGGAATAATCAAAAATTATAGATACGTTGGAGACGTATCAGCATCCTCAAGCTTAACTCCTGCTCGTCCTCAAGTAGGTAAGTGATAAAACAGAATTTTTGATGTGGAGTGTTGTTTATCATGTCATATCATATTCTTTTCTTCATAGCATGGACATTTGGACTTTTATGTGATTGAAAGCAACAGTCTAGTTTTGACATAATAATTTAGATACTCAAGCATATCAACAAGCAACCATGTCTTTCAAAATATCAATTCTAAAACAAGTTATCCCTAGCCCATCATGCTCAAACATTGATCCATTCATGAAACACACTCGAATATTAGCTACAGCCAATACTTAAGTACGATCATATTGTCCCCTAGTTGGTGCTTTTGTAAGAGAGGATGGAGACTCAAATTCAAAAACAAAAATTGCATAAATTAAAGAAAGGCCCTTCGCAGAGGGAAGTAGGGATTTGTAGAGGTGCCAGAGCTCAAAGCAAAAAAAAATAGAGATAAAAACATTTTGGGAGGTGTATCCATCTTGTCGTGGAATTGTCATGGCAGATGTCCTTAGTGTGAGGACTTTCGCGAGGCCAATGCATCTATGTGGTAGCTTGAGAGGGGTTGATCGGGATGAGAGACGCAACACACAAGACAAGGATTTAGACAGCTTCGGGCCCCGGGAAACATCATCCGGTAATAGCCCTATATGTTGTTTGTGGCTAGGTCTCATTATGATCACGAGAGAGTCGCCGGTAAGCCGGCTCTTTGTGTCTAGCCCTAGAGATTGCTTCTTCCCTCTTGGTTTGCCCTGCCCCTCCTTATATAAGTTGAACGGGTGGGTTACATGTGGAGTCCTATTAGGATTAGGACTAGTCTCTTACAAGTGGAGTCCTCATCTTGCTTCCTTTGTAAGGGAGTATTCCTTACACTTTCCTCTTAAGCCGGCCCATCATCATAATATAAGCTGGCCTTCTGGGCCTTTGGCCTAGTCTTCTATCTGACCCGCCATCAAAACCATTAATGTGTCGCTAGGCTCGTGAGCCGCCAATCCTCCGGCGGGTCACCAATGAAACGCCAAGTCCGGCCGGGTCATACCGCGGGGTATATCCCCGACATTAGCCCCCAGTTTAATTTGGATTTATCCATGTTAAACTGATCCTGTAAAATAAACACAAGAACAAACTTGATAGGTTGTGCTCAGGGTTAAATATTTTCCTGAACCGACACCAGATCATGCTTAAGTCCTTGTCATTTCCTCCTGGATGCGTGCTCAAGATCTTATAGCAAATATCCTTTAACAGATATGTTCAAACTTTGCCAATGCAAAAATCCAGGCACTTCTTCTGAAAAAACCGGGTCAACATGCCAGCTTCATAACCAATTTTCTAACATTGGCTCTTGTAGAGAAATATCGTAAGAAATAATCCATTTGAGTCGGCCTTCAATGCTCTAACTTGACAAAAATATTGATATCAAAATATTCAACTAATATTCAGCCGGCTTAAAGATGTAAATCTTGATGATTTATGATTACCAAATTTGCCGGGTTATAAATAAATGATGCCGTGTAATTGTTGCTGATACCGGGTCAATCTTATGGTGACACCAGGTCATAAATTTTGCAGATTTCTCCAATAATAATATAATACCTATTTTGCTCCCTTATCTGTATATCACCTATCGCCCCCAACTGTCGGGTTGTCATGCTTGCAGCAACCCGGGACTTGTAATTGCCTTATACTCATATAAACTTCAACTAGTGTAGCCCCCAAGGGTCGGGTCATTATGAAATAATGAGCAGGGACTTTGTAGATATAACCATTTAAACTTGAAAAGCAACATGTAGCCCCCAAGGGCCGGCTCGATAAGATAATACTGAGCTAGGACTTCGTATATAATTTGTTGATAATAACATCATATAATATAATCTCCACCATGGGGCTTGAACCGACGTCCACAAGGTTAAGAGCTTTTTACTCTACCAACTGAATAGTGGATTGTTCAATATAATGGATTAATGCTTGTGTACCTTGAATTTTTGACAGGAGCAATTGGTAGCCCCTAAGGGCCGGCTCATTACAATGTAATGAGTCGGGTATTCAACAAGTTGAGCACAAAAAAATGACTTTGCATTAGCCCCCAAGTGCCATGGTGCATGCTGGCAGTGACATGGGACTTGCATATTTGATATGATCTCATTCTAAATAATGTAGCCCCCAAGTGTCGGGTCATAAGCCTGCAGCAACTCGGGACTATTCCTTCCATTGTAAAATATATCCAAGGATAAAATAATAGCCATTGCGCTAAAGCGACTTTGAATACCTTATCTGTTGACAAGTAAATCCGGAGTTTAAATACCTGGCGGCTCTTGGTCGATGGCGATTTAATACACCTCCATTGTAAGCCAGAATTTTTATAACCCGGTGGCTTATAGCCTTTGAGAAAATCCAGAACGGATAATCATTTCGAAGCATCAATTTTAATGATGAGCTTGGACTTAAGCATTTATATAAGTCATAGTTCTGCAAATCCTACACAAAGTTTAAACAACATATTCCTTGGCGACTTAACGTCAAAAGCCAGGGCCGGTTTAAACATAATCATGTATAAACAATATCATACCTGTAATATTGAATCGTACTGCCGACTTATGATACCTGTGCAGTAAGGGTGATAACCCAATCTTTAGAAGCCAAAACTTCCAAAATAATATGCTAGCCACTTATCATCCAAAGTCAAGCCGGGTTAAATTCAAACCACACTTATACTTAGATCTGAACAAAAAAACTCAAGACAAAACCAAAATTGCTTAAGCCAAATAGAAAGAAAAAATCGAGGCTTCTGATTTGAATACGATCAGTAAACCGTTCCAAAGGGGTTAAGCTAGGATTCGAATACGATCATGTAGCCCCCAGTGGCTTTGGCATTGCGCCGATCAAGAGGGTACCGACAGCTACGTTCTCTTTGGTTCGAATACGACCTATGTTTGAACAGGAAGCCCCCAAATGACCTTGAGAGTTTTTTAATGACTCTGATTTGAATACGATCAAAGTCGAACCCAAAAGGGGTTAAGCTATGATTTGAATACGATCAAGAAGCCCCCTAGTGTGTTTGGCATTGCGCCGATCAAGAGGGTACCGACAGCTATGTTCTCTTTGGTTCGAATCCGACCTATGTTTGAATAGGAAGCCCCCAAGTGATCATGATGTTTTGGCATTGCGCTGATCAAGAGGGTACCGACAGCTATGCTCGATGAGCAGGAAGCCCCCAAGTGATCATATGAAGATAAACCCATAAGGCAGGATACCCATGTTTGAACCGTGCATCATAGCAGCAAATTCTCTTTGGCAACCTTTCATTTTTCCTGGGAACTCGAACTTGCGAGAGATGGATTCTTTTGAACCGGAATTTTAAACCAGATTTGAGAGCTTCAGAGCTTTGTGGGAGACAGACTTCCCTTGAGCCGGATCGTGAACCGGATATTGAGAGCTTCGACACTTTGCGGGAGAAAGATTTCCCTTGAGCCGGATTCGTCATTTGAGCTAGAAACTTTCTAACGGCCTTTAAATTTTCATCGATCTAGGAGTAATATCTGGGGCCGGGTTATTTTCCCTTCAATGACCCGGAGTTCATGAATTAATTGAAATCGGCCAATGATGTCGAGTCATGTCATCGTAGCCCCTGAGTCTTAAGACGACTCAACAGGTTGGCTTGAGATTCTTCATATTTGACCGTGATATAAACCGGTATGAGTCATTCAACAGCTCAGTAATATAATAGTCCCTTTTGCAGTAGACCACTTGCCCTGCATTAAAGAACTTGCAAGCCAGAGTAATCGCTCTTTTTAAAGAAAGTAATATGTAATATAAAAATATATTTAATGGATTTCACCTGATACGTTAGGCGAGTAGTTATCCACCGCGGAGTTGATGTTCACCATAGTGAAGTTGAAATCAATTCACGGGTGAGCTGGCCGTGGTGTTGTAAGCCGGTTGCAGACGGGCGAGTGAATCGCAGTAGCGATAAGCCACACGGACGGCGGGTCAATCACGGGCGTGGTTCCAACGAGTTGATGTAGATCGAGCTGTACGGGCGGTGGCTTGCGCACTCCCATTCAATCAGTAAGCGGGCGCGGAGGCCGGTGCGTAATGATGTTGACGCACACTTCATATAACATGGCACCACCTTGATAATGAATCATTGTCCCTGCATACAGAAAATACGTAGAGTAGAATAGTTCTCAAAAGAATTTTAATATGTACTAAAAAATAGACCGGACTAATATCACCTGATGATCTGGACGGTAGATGATCTGTGTGCCATCATTCCTCAGATGTCCATTGGACAGATGATTCATATGCACACTAAAAAAAGGCCCAGAGGAGTACAAATACTAGTAACGATGGATTAGTATAGCCTCACGTTATTCGGAATGGCAACCTGTGGTAGCACTTTTTACGTGATATGCTTTGGAAAATCAATGGTTGTTGGGGGCTGTGCTGTTTAGTGGATGTCCCATGCGTGGGAGTACACGGGTATTATTCTGTCTCTCTCTTTTCCTCTTTCTTTTCAATGATGGACAAGGCAGCTGCCCCTCCTTCTGTTTATGCTTGTTTCTGTGGTGACTCGACGTGGCATGATGCCGTGGCGTAACAGCCTCACTTAAGTCGGACTATTGCCCCTGTAACTCCCTTACTGCTTTGTTTGTTCCAGCAAAGGTGGATTCAGACGACTTGGTAAGACCGGCTTAAAATGGCGCTTTAAAACAGGCCAGCGGAAACAAACATGGAGGCGTCGGCATCTTGGCAGAGCCGAGGTGCTCGAAGGCCGCAGAAAACCGAAGGACTTGGGTGCGCATAGGCTTGTAGAAAAAAATGACCCGCCTCAGGTCTGGCGGCTCAAGGTCGCAGTGGCGCGGCGGCTCACTGCAAGGATGAAATGGTGGCGGTGGCGCGAGGCGCCGGGCGACTCGGACGTGCGAGGAGGCATCTTGGCGAGTTGGCTCGGGAGGGAGAAGTGGCGGCTCAAGGCTTGCTCTGGTGGCTTAGAACTGCAGCGATCCGCAGTAGGTGACGTGAACCAGCGAAGACGATTTTGATGCGGCTGGGCGGTACCGCCGAACAGGGGCCGGCCCCCGACGAGCGGTGACTCAACGCTAGCCGTAATGAAAGCGGTTCATCGCGCAGCAAAGGGACTCAAAGCAGAGACGAGGCGAGTCAGCCCGCCGGTGGAGACAGCGTAAGCCGGCTGCATGTTAAGGCGGCGGCGGCCGTTGACCACTGCGGTGACGACAGCAACAAGTGCGGCCACTCAGCGGCTGGGGCGGCTCACAGGAGAAGCGAAGTGCAGGTCAGACCGGCGAAGCCCAGCAGATTCATAGCAGAAGCCATGCTGCGTTGGCAGCCATGCAGAGTCGGGGTTGTGGTCGGTTGGTCGAGTCTTTATCTGAATCTCCTTCTTCTTCTTTTTTATCAAGCGCCTACCATAACCATTACTCGTAGGAAGTAGAACTCTGATTCGAACATGGTAGTGCTCTTTAAATAATGCAGCTTTGATCCTTGTGCTCATCAAATACTAGTACGATGGTTAATGGAAATGTCTTTTAACTTTTGGATTAGCTTCTGGACTTTGTAACTTCTCCGGTCGCGGTTCTCCCAAGGATTGAGACAGATATTCTATTCAATTGTTGCCTGCTAGTCCTCAGTTGATCTCCGCATGTAGTTGGCCGGTACTCATAGCAGTACTGGTACTTGTTTTAATCTCCACTTGATCTATCTTCGTATCCACGTGAACAATAACACACTTTTTACAGGAAGTACTAGTACTACTACCGATCAATTGTAGCAGTACCTTTGGGACTTAATTCCAGCTGACTCACGTGTGTCTTGATATGGATTGGTACAACGTGACATACGGTGGCTCTATTTGAATTCCTGTCGGACTCGGCGATGCGTGGCAGCAACACCGACAGCAGATTGAAACAAACCCTTAGGTCACGTACTATGATTACGAGATGACTTTTCCCTGACTTGATTTGTCTCACTGCAGAATTTTTCCATCTCAAGCGATGAATTTGGAAAGACAACTTTCTGTTGTTGTCGCTGGATTTTTTTTCCTTCTTTCAGATCTTGTCTGATGAACTCAGAGTTGATGTAGATCCTTCTATGTTGACTCTTCTTCATCTGAACAATCACGGACTTCTTGATCCTTGAGAGAGATTCCTTCAAGAACTCAACACCACCGTTGCAACCAGGGCCCATTGTGTTCCTTCTGGCCCATAAAAAATCATTATAAATTGGTGTGGCATTTGGACCTCATCTGATATTGATTTCCTACGATGTAAAAAATAAGTAGAAAAAACAACTGGCACTTGGCACTATGTCAATAGGTTAGTACCAAAAAATGATATAAAATTACTATAAAAATGAATATAAAACATCCAAGATTGATAATAAAACAACATGGAATAATCAAAAATTATAGATACGTAGGATACGTATCACCGTCTCACAAGCATTAGGAGGCGCCCGGGCTCCCGGGGCCACCTCGGGAGCGGTCGATGACGCGTACATTCCTGCTACTGTTTGAAGGGCAAGCATGGGGGCCACCACTAAGGGGTTCTCGTGAGGCCCCTCGTGGCCCACGGGGAGCAGCCCCCACTCGTGAAAGCGCGGCATCTGCTTGACAAAGGCCTCTTTGTTCGAGCAGTGGTACAAGAGGAGACCCCCCTCAGCAGGAAGCACGAAACACTACTGGAATCTGGCAATTTGCCGTCTGCCACATCTTTGCCGTCTGCCAGCTGACGACAAAGAAAGGGCTGATGGCAAAATGGGTATTTGCCATCAGTTGATTCTTTGTCGTCAGCCAGCTGACGGCAAAGAGCTGGAAGACAGACGACAAAGGGCTAGGTGGGCCCCACAGGGCACTACGTGGCTAGGTCAGGTTCTTTGCCGTCCGCCAGCCGACGGCAAAGAGGAGATGTAGGCCAGCCCTAAACGGCCGCCCTCTTTGTCGTCTGCTAGCAGACGGCAAAGAAGGCCCACTTAACGGGTCATGCCGTCTCCCTTCTCTATCTTTCTCTGTCTCCCCTCCCCCGCTTGCCCGCCTCTCTCCTTCACCGCCGCTGTCGCCCCCGCCGGCCAGCCCCGCCCCTCGGACCCAGCCCACGCCGCCGTCCAGCCCTCCCCCCCCCCGCGAAGAGGAACCACGCCGCACCCCGTCGCCCCGCCGCCCCGTCGCCGGAGAGGCCGGTGCCGGGCCGCCCCGATGCCGGACCCCTCCCCGCGGCCCTGCACCGCCCCGCCCCGCTGCCGCACTCCTTCCCGCGGCCCCTGCGCCGCCCCATCCCACCGGCCGACCTCGCCCTCCACCGGCGATCCCCTGCAGGTTTATTCCCCCCCCCCTCCCCACTTTTTTAGTTTAGTTTTTAGTTTCTTTTAGTTTAGTTTAGTTTTAGTTTAGTTTTTTTAGTTTCTTTTAGTTTAGTTTTAGTTTTAGTTTTAGTTTTAGTTTTATTTTCACTTTAGTTTTAGTTTTAGTTTTAGTTTATTTTAGTTTAATTTATTTTAGATTAGTTTTAGTTTTAGTTTAGAAGAAGAAGAGGAGTAGAAGTAGCAGGAGGAGGGAGGAAGAAGAAGAAGAAGAAGAAGAAGAAGAAGAAGAAGAAGAAGAAGAAGAAGAAGAAGAAGAAGAAGACCCTAAATAGCAAGTATCGTCGGTACGAGATACATGTGGCCGTCGGTGTCGAACACTACATCCACGTCCCACAAATGACGCCGACGTCCGGGGTCACAAAGCGCCGGGCGCCGGCTTCACTTGTGGGATGTGGATCTAGTGTTCAACACCGAGCGCCACATGTATCTCGCACTGATGATACTTGCTATTTTGGGTTAATTATTAGGGGCTTAATTAGGGGGTTCCTCGGTGTCGATGGTACCCTAAATAGTAAGTATCGTCAGTGCGTGGTACATGTGGCCGTCGGTGTCGAATACTACATCCATGTCCCACAAGTGACACAGGGGTCCTGTGTCCAGCAGTAACAGTTCTGGGCATCGATGGCGGTCGAACACCATTGCAAATTTGTCTGGCAGCCTCAGAGATGAGGATTGAAAGCTAAGTGTTGAAACTTGAAACACCCAAACTAACTCAAGTCGGTTTGGTTGTTTGAAAAATTCAAAACTTGGATTTAATCCTCATCGCAGAGGCTGCCAGACAAATTTGCCAAGGTGTTCGACCGTCATCGGCCACCAGAACTATTGTTGCGGGATGCCGGGCGCTGGCTTCACTTGTGGGATGTGGATGTAGTGTTCAACGCTGACGGCCTCATGTACCTTGCACCCATGGTAGTTGCTATTTAGTTTACCCGGGGACGAGCGGGTTAGAGGGTTCCTCAGTGTCGATGGTACCGTAAATAGAAAAAATTAAAAGAATTGAAGAAGAGAAGATGACAATGGAGTTGTATGTTATCGATGTCATTGATGATCACAAGATGAAGATGAATGCAATGCGCTTGAAGATGGATGCAATGCGCCTAAAGCTTAAGAAGATTAGAAAATATGCCATTGATAATGAGGCTTGGTATCATTATGCAGTTGGATCAATTGTTACCTTAGTTGCGATCTTCATCATATTTGTTGTGATGAGGGTAAGTTTTCTCTAATGTTTTGCTTTACAAATGGATACTTAGCTTATTTTCCTCCTAAATGGCATAATTACCTAAGTTACATAAAAAATGAGCTATACTTAGCTTATTCAGTTCATTTATGACATACTTAGCATACTTAGGTCAAAAATGGCATGATAATCTTTGTTACCTCCAAAATGATATAGACTTAGCTCATTTTCCTGGAAAATGACGTAATAACCTTACTAAGCTCCAAAATGACCTATTTACCTAGCTTAGCTCTAAAATGACCTACACTTAGCATTTTTACCTAGCTTAGCAACAAAATGACATTTTTACTTAACTTAGTTAGAAGAAGAAGAAGATAAAGAAGAGGAGAGGAGAAAAAGAAAGAGAAGAAAAAAAATCTTCTTCTTCTTCTTCTTCTTCTTCTTCTTCTTCTTCTTCTTATACTTCTTCTTCCTCTTCTTCTTCTAGCTAGTCTTCTTCTTCTTCTTCTTCTTCTTCTTCTTCTTCTTCTTCTTCTTCTTCTTCTTCTTCTTACTTTCTTCTTCTAACTTTTTTCTTTCCTTATTTGCAGATTTGCTTTAGATGAGGAAGCTTGCGTCGATGGAGTCTAGTCTTCTCTTTATGCTTCCTTTTTGCTTTGATTTTTTAGGATGAACAATGTGAAACTTGCTACCTATATATGCATGTGTGGATGAAACCATTGTATGCTTGTTGTTGGATATGTTGGATAGCTATATATGTTGCATATGGACTTTTGATTTGCTATTTATATGTGTTGGATGATCATATCCATATGCAGGGATATGATTTGGTATGTATAATGTGTTGGTATGCTTGTCGAAAGTATTTTCATATGTGTGTGTGTGTGTGTCTATATATATATATATCTGTGAAATTCTGTGAAATTGAATGAATTTAAGAAAAAATAGAAAAAACAAGGGCTACACAGTATCTTTGCCGTCTGCTAGCGGACGACAAAGATCTTTGCCGTCGGCTAGCAGACAGCAAAGAGGACATGTGGCAGTCACATGTGCAAACTGGCAACACTGGCTGCCTATTTGGTCATTTTGCTGTCTGCAAGCGGACGGCAAAGTGACCAAATAGGCCTGGCAAACAGGGCCATCTATGCCGTCTGCTGGTAGACGGCATAGCTGGCCACGTGGCAGCTTCCCATTGCTGCCCTAGCTAAGCTCTTTGTCGTCCGTCAGCGGACGGCAAAGAGCACCGTTAACCCCCTAACGGCTCTCACCCCACACCACTGTTGTTCGTCGTCGTTGCCGTCTGCTGGCCTCGGATGGCAGACGGCACAATCCTTTGTCGTCCGTTTCTACGAAGCGGACGGTGAAGAAGGCCTTTGCTGGCACGTGTTCAGCCGGACGGTTTGCCGTCCGCTGGTTGACGACAAAGGATTTTGCCGTCTATGATCAATGCCTTTGCTGTCCGCCATGGTGGACGGCAAAGAAGCTGATTCCAGTAGTGGTAGGAGCTGGGTCGCCTGTCAAGAGGTCGAGCATGGTGCCTAGCGTCTTGGAGGGAAGCGAAGTCACCTGAAGCCTCATGTGATCGTTGGGGCCCGTGAAGGTCCACGTTTGCCGTGAATGGCACTGGAGTGGTGCGATGCGCCGTCGGATGAACTCCCTCGCTATCAACAGCGCTGTCACCCCTGCCTCCCTCTGCTTGGAAAACCTGGACTAGACGTGCCCAAGACGATGGTCAGCCAGCTCCGCATGCCCCCAGCCGGAGCTTGGGATCGCCGGTGCGCTTGGAAGAAGGATCAGGGGGCTGAGAACGGTGGCGTCCACATACACCCACCGCTTCCGGAATCCCTTTGTGTCCATGTGGAACATGAAGGTGATGCCGGAGCCAGCCGTCGCTGCCACCGCCTGGAATGACACGCACCCAGAGCGTTGCCGGCCATCGACAAGATGAAGCGCGAAGAAGTAGCGAAGCAAGGGCATGGACGGGGCAATGCCCACAAGGGCCTCGCACAAGAAGGCGAAGATGGAAAAGGAGGATGATGGAGGCAGGATCTAGGTGCAATGCCTGGATCTAGTAATGCGAAAGCACGGCGTTGAAGAAATCGAAGAAAGGAGGGATCAGGCCGGCCGAGATGGCATGAAGATGAAGAGGAATTTTGGTGGCTCTCATCTCAATCAAAGCTCGAGAGGCAGGCCAGGCCTTCATCGCCTTCCACTCGTTGGAATCGGCCGCGAGGGACATGCGGACCTTGTCCAACCCTTCCTGGTTGATCAGTATTGACCGGTCCAGTGCAGGCTCCAACCCCGGCAAGGGATCCTCAGGCTCGCGGACTCCCCCCTTCTTCTTTGATCTTGGAGCCATGGATGCGAAGGAAGATGGGCGGGGTGCGGCGTCTGTAGAGGGGTGCACAAGATCACAAGGAATGGAGGGACTAGAGGATGAGCGCAGCGGGCAATGATGGCGAGGGTGCGCTTGCAACAGGTAGTTGTCAAATCAGACGGTTGCCGAAGCAACATGGGGAAGCGTAAGCGCCCACATGTTATCAAGCGCCACATGTCGACTCTGTCCGTAGGCGATTGGGGCCCACGGTGTTCCACACTTGCCCTTTGGCTTCGCCTCGAAGCCAAGTGCGAGCGCGCCTTGGGCCCGGGGGCTACTGTCGGTGTTCTGGGAACCAGGGTACCCAGACTTGCCTGTCTGCGGCCAACGGCGTGGCTCCGTCGACGGCCTAGTATGGCCCATCTTCAACCACGACAAGACAAGACCCTCACGAGGGGACAAGCCCTCGTGAAGGAGCGGCCTCCCTAGGCGGCCTCCTAAGGAGCGGAGATTTCTATGCAAGCACTCACCTCATGAGGCTGAGGTGACACCAGCCATGACAACCGAGGCTAGGCCCACGCCAGCGGGCACAGAGAGGAAGGTTTCCTCTTTGGTGCTAAGGAGGCGAGCGCAGGTGCAAAGTCCCAAGGAATCAACCAAAGGTTGTCGTTTGCATGCAACAAGACCTGGACCACCAGAACGGCAGGATGGATGTCATCGTCGAGCCCACCTCGATGTCACGATCAGAAGCTTTGCAGGTAAAGACCACCTTCCATCGGGATAAGATGTACTACTTGTCCCCTTTCAAAATTGGCCATTGTGGGATCCCTTCCCGCCTAAGTTTTGAGGGAAGAGGATCGAGGCCATTATAAATATAGCCTAGCCACCACCATAGAAGGGATCAGACCCCCCGAGACCGAATCCCTAGAGATCATCATAAGAACAAGCCCTCTGAGGTTGTTCTTCCCCTTATACTAGTTCATCCTCATCCCCCACGAGGCTAATCCACCACAAGGAGTAGGGTTTTACACCGCAAGGTGGCCCGAACCTGGGTAAATTATCATGTCCATTTCCTTCCTATTCATCGAGCTAGGTTGTGAGAGCAGCGAGTTGATTGGCTAGAGAGGTTGAGTTCCTTGCACACGCCCCTGAGTTCGAACTTTTCTTCGGTCTACGGAGCCTGGAATCCGACACCTTCCTTGCTTCTGTTAGAGATACGACAGGTAAAAAATCAACACAAAGAAGAATGAAAACAAGCAAGGGACACGAGATTTAACGTGGAAACCCCCTCCAACAGAAAGGGGGAAACCACAGGCGCTAGCCAGCAAATCTTCACTATATCGGGGGAAGTTACAAAAGCTGGGGATTTATAACTAATCAACTTATCCTGTGTGGCAGCTTACAAGAGGTATATAACACAAGTGACCTAAGTTAATACTGATTCGTCCCAAGCATACCAGTGATGGGCCTCTCTCCGCTCGCTCGTCAGAAGTTAGCCTTTCTCTTTATACTTGAATTTGGAGCATAACATAACAGCTTCCTCACAACCGAGCTTGAGAACATCGGTGCTACAAGCCAGAGTCTCCAACCATCCCATTCCCGCAAGGATTGGGGCTAGTGCTGCAAGGGACCAGGGGCCACAAGATGGGGAGGTGCTTGGGAAGGGGTGCAAGGCAGTTGCTAGGGGCTCCGAGGGCCACGATTTGCAGCGGTTCTACTAGGTTGGCGCTGCAAGGATGAGGAAGAAAATCATTATCCCCTACTGCAAGCCATTGCCCTAGCGATGCTCGGGGGACTACCTACCCTTTCTCTCCCCAAGCTTGCTGCCCAACCTCTCCCTCCTCCCTATTTTCCCCATGCTTTGGAACATCATCCATGTTGTAGAGGGTCTTTGCAATATCATCTGAATTGTAAAGGGGCTTCGCAACATGGGTCGTGTTTCAATCAGTGAGTGTAACATGGCTCATGTTGGAAACGGCGTCAGATAGCAAGGTGGTGGACAGCCACAAATGTTTTTCCTGGGCGCAACATAGGTCATGTTGCAACCTCGAGTGCAACATGGAAACTTATTCCTCAATAAATATATGAATGGTATCATGGAGAAAATGGCTTTTTTTGCAGGGAATTGAGCAAATGGTGTTCCTTTACACAACCAGAAGAAAGGAACCCTTGTAAGTTTCCTAGCGAGTTATATCTTTGTTCTAAGTGTGGTTAATTAGAAAGATCATTCTATTTGTATCCTTTTCCTCGATAGGGGCATAGGTAATACACTATTTCCTCATAGTCTCGTACATACGTTTCTTCCCCATGAATACACATTCCCTGTCAGGACCCCGACTCAATGCCACATCGATCTAGCATGTAACACCTCATATCACTTTGCGGCCTCACGCACGGTATTCCCACGGGTGTCGCCTTACCTTTGCCCAGGACCGTTTGCGCCTTTTGGCTCACGTATATGATGATGTCGCTAGCATCCATATGATAAAGAGTCCGGGCTGACATGACTAGTCGTAAACCCAAAGTGGCACAGACTTACAGGGACAGGCATCCATGACCCAGCATCGAACGTGTCGGTCATCAGCGAGTGAATCCAGGCTGTAGCACTGGGCTAGCAGGACTCCGGTGAACCGGGCTGTAGCGGGCTAACAGGACTCCGGTATTCATCGCGTGACATTTCCCCGAAGGGACAGACACAAGAACGAAGAAGGACACATGCCGGCCAGCCTAAGTGTTCCGGAGCAGTAGCAAGCTACCAAGGCTCAATGGAAACACTAGGAGACATTTCCCGGTAAGAGAGGCTACTAAAGATAAACAACTAGATGGTCAGATCCCACACATACCAAGCATTTCAATAACATACACACAATATGCTCGATATGTGCAAATACAACATGGCATCACAACATGACTCTACGACTCAAGTATTTAATCAATAGGCTCCGAGGAGCGAGATATTACAAACATGGGTCTCATGACCCAACACTCAGAGCATACAAGTCAAAGCACAAGCGGAAGCTATCATGTCTGGGTACAGACATCTATAAATGAAAAAGGCTGAGAAGCCTGACTATCTACCAGATCCTGCCGAGGGCACAAGATCGTAGCTGAGGTAACAAGCTAAACGTCGAAGTCCACGCGGAACTACTAGTGAGACTGAAGTCTCTCTGCACAAAACATAAAATAGGCAAACGTGAGTACAAATGTACCCAGCAAGACTTACATCAGAACTAACTACATATGCATCATTATCAACAAGGGAATGGTGGGGTTTAACTGCAGCAAGCCAGCTTTGACTCGGTGGCTATCCTGAACTACGACTGCAAGTAACTCTTTTGAGGTGGCGCACACGAGTCCACATATTCACCATATCAATACACCACTATGGATCCGCTCCCGTCTCCCTACGAGAACGCCATCCATAGCACTCACGCTTATCTTGCGTATTTTAGGGTATCCACTTTCACTTGTCTATGAACTGATATAAGCAACCCAGAAGTCCTTTTCCGCGGACACGGCTATTCGAATAGATGATGTTAACCCTGCAGGGGTGTACTTCTTCATACATGTTTCCACCACTTAGCGTCTGCACACGACATGTGCTCGGCAGACTTCAAGCGAAAGCCGACGTGGGTGTAGACCACGACCTACCTAAACACTCAAGTCTCTAGTCCAGGTTTATCGCCTATTCGGGTTCCATCCATGAGGAGATCCGGCCGGAGTTTCGCTCACAGCCCCAAACGATGTGAACAGGGTTCCCGAGATACCAAACGGGCATCCGGTACACCGTGCCACGTACCTACCGCATCACAGCCCACCCCTACGGTCAGCGCTGTCCACGGCCTCCAGTAAGCTACAAACACCAGAAACTACTTGCAACTCCTGGACAGAGGACTAGGGTGAATAAGAAGTCGAGCGGGGTCATATTTCAGGGCCCAATGTATGGTAGTAGCTGAATCATGGATCACAAACACAGAACTCAGTTCCTGAGGACGGCTGCAATGAGACAACCCACCATGTACTCCTACATGGCCTCTCACCGCTACCTTTACCAAATCGTGTTCACACACTTAGCTCACACACAGTAGGACATGTTCACACGCCTCTGATTCATCCCCGATGAATCAGACCTGACTCAACTCTAAGCAGTAGCAGGCATGACAAACAGGCATGAATGAGTAGGCACAACAGGGCTCAAACAACTCCTACTCATGCTAAGGGGTTTCATCTATTTACTGTGGCAATGACAGGTCATGCAAAGGATAAAGGGGTTCAGCTACCGCAGCAAGTAACAGATGAATCGGTGTTGTCCTAATGCAGTAAAAGAGAGCAGGAGCGAGAGAGTAGGATTGTATCGGAATGAACAAGGGGGTTTTGCTTGCCTGGCACTTCTGAAGATAACATTGAGTCTTCATCAGTGTCAACGATCACATCATCGGTATCACGTCTATCGAGAGGGGACAAATACCGGCAACACAGAAGGGAACACAATCAATGCAATGCACAATATGATGCATGATCATGACATGGCAATATGAATGTGTTTTGGGCTAATGCAACTAGCAACAGATTAAATGAAGTTGGTTTGAATCCAAGATTCAAATTCAAACTCCATATGTGGATATTTAAATGCCCTTTATATGATTTGTGCTAAACAGCAGCTATAAGTTGTTCTAACATGCATGAAAATGGTACAGATGGATTCCTTGAATTTTTCTGATAATTTTTCATATATAATTTATTTCATTTGGAGTTACGGTTAATTTTCTATGATTTTTAGAAGTTATAGGCATTTTCTGGAATTTCAGAATTAAATTAAATCCAGAAAACATTACTGCGTCAGCATGACGTTGGCATGACGTCAGCAAGTCAACAGGGGCCGGCTCGGGTCAAACCTGACCAGTGGGGCCCACTGGTCAGTGACTACGGCTAATCCTAATATAATTTAAACCTAACCTAGTTTAATTAGTCGGCCCGGGCCCGCATGTCAGTGAGTCAGTGGCTTAATTAAACTTAGTTATTAATTTAACCAAAGGTTAGCAGGGGACGGGCCCACACGTCAGTGACCCAGGGGGGTCAAATCCCTGGTCAACCCGGCTAATCCACCGGCGTCTAACCGCCGGCAACGACCAGACGCGGCGGTGGCTCGCCGGAATGGCTGCTCCGGCGCCCATTCGACGCGCGGAGGGGTTCTACAGGGAGCTCGAGCTCGTGCGCATCCAATGGAGCAAGCCAGAGGAGTTGGGGTTGGCTGTGGCGTCGGCAGCGGCGAGGGAGGCGGCGGCCGGAGTTCGGGCGAGGTCGGGGTTGGCGTTAGGGGGCACGGGAGGGGAAGCTAGTGTGTGTGTTAGGTTCCTGGTGAGGTGTGGAGCACGTTGCCGTGCTCGGTAGCTAGCTCCGGTGGCTCTGGCCTTGTCCGCGTCATCGCCGGCGGCGAGGAGCTCACGGCCCCGGTGGAAAGGGCGGCTAGCGTGCGGGAACGAGCGCGGGGAGGAGGGGAAATGGAAGAGGAGCTCACATAGACCCTGTAGAGGTGGACGGCGAGCTTGAGGGAGGCCGGACGGCGACGAATTTGACGACGGCGATCCTCGGTGGCCGAGGAGGGGAAAAAGCGTCGGGGCGGTGCTTCGGGGCTCTTCCGGTCACGTGGCTCGGTGAGGGGGTTGGCGACGAGGTGCAGGAGCTCGGGAGCACGTCGGGGAGGAGAGGGGGTGGCGGTGGCCGCGAGGGAGCTCGTCGGTGGCGGCGGCTCCGTTCGGTCCGGGCGAGAGAGAGGGAGCAGAGGAGAGAGGGGATGCAGCGGGGGAGGAAGAGGAGCGAGGGGACACGAGGCCTCGTCGTGGCGTCGCTAGGGAGGCCGGGGGGGAAGCAGGAGGTGGCCGGGAAGCAGGAGGTGGCCGGGGCGCGTGGCCGCGCGCGCCGGGCGCGTGCCCGTCCTCCTGGCAGGGAGGAAGACGACAGGGGAGGAAGTGGAGATGGGCTGGGCCGGCTGGGCCGCGCTGGAGGAGCTGGGCCAGGTAAGTGGGCTGAGGTGAGCGCCAGGTAGTCCTCTGCTCTGTTTTTTTTTTCTGTTCTGTTTATTTTTTATTTAATTTATTTTGCCACTGTTTTGAATTTAAAATAATTCAAACAATGCCAAAACTCCTCTGAATATTTTATATTGCTAGATGGACTTTTCCAAAAGCTTATAAAATATTTCAGGGGTATTTGAAATTAGATTCTAATTATATGAATATAATTCAAATTCAAATAGCTAATGAATTAAATCCAAAGTCCCAAAAATAATTCCTTAAAAATGTTCAATATTTTGGTTGGGACCAGAACCCTTACCAAAAATTATCAAACATTTAAGAAGAGCATTTTGGAGCAATGAATGAGATTTCTAGGGTTTTGCCCCTCTTTTATTTAAGTTTTTGAGGCTTCCAAAATTCCTCAGTTCAGGTTTCAATAATTTAAACATGATGCACACATGAAGCTAGCCTAGAGCACTACCAACAGCTAGGGATGTGACAACTCACCCCCACTAAACAAGAATCTCGTCTCGAGATTCAAGCGTAGGGTAAGGTGAAGGGGAAACGCAAACTAGTACAATCTTCACGATCCAGGTTGCACTTCAAATGAACGTTGATTTGAACACCATCTTTGTCTTGTCGTCTTGCTCTGAGAACTTCAGCTAATCATGACAAGAAGTGGAAAGGAAAACTCTAGAAGGATCGGTCTTCTCGAAGGTCGAACAACTCAGGATTAACTCACGGAATGAGACTTAGAACCATCTCTCGGGTTGAGACACGAGATACACATCAAGAGGGGTGGAAAGAAACGGATGACGAAGGTTCACTAGGTGGACAATAATTCCACACTTAAGAAGGTGGTAAACGATTGTCAACGTAGCAAGGAGTTGAGTTGCCATGATACCACAGCGAGGCACCTTAGGGATGGTGACTCGTAGAAATATCTCCTTAAGTGGAAAAAAGAATTACCTTTGATTCAGAGATCATCGAAAATCTTTTATACCAACCTACGGCAATTCTCGAGCGATCATTTGGAGGGGGTCGGTAGAATGGCATACTCGGACTTGGATGATGTGGATTACCTTGTTGAAGACAACGTAATGGATGAATTTGCTTATCACCGGAAATGGAAGAGACCCATGGTAGAATGGCACATTGGCGGTGCAAGCTGGGAACAAAATGCAAATGCTGGGAATGATTCTGGTAACTGGGGAAGAACCCAACAATAGAGAGTGAATTCACTGTTTGAGAAGGTCATAGCATTGCCGAGGGAACTGAGAGCATCCCAATTAGAGCCGATGATAACACGTAGCGCTTGTGCGTGCTCTCAAGAACTTGAGCATTTCCACAATCATCAACGTTTTATCAACAACCGCGTCAAGGGTGCTGACAACACAACATACTACCATGATGAATAGCGATGGACGATGCAGATGCGAAGGAGGATAACACTTTCTCAGATTTCACCTTAGCGAGGCCAAGCAAATAAAATCTGGATGATCGACCGAGAGACATTTAGCACTCCGCTTCTAATGTTCTCCTTGATGTGCTAGCGTAATCCACCCATAGATATGGTTTGATATCTAGAACATCAAGTAAAAAAAGGTCGGACTTCGGAACACAGAAATCCATAGGGGCAACTAGGGAGTAATCCTACGAAATCCCTATGGGGAGGTGGCCAACTTCCTCAAACAAGATACTATAATAATAGGTCTACCGGATGGGTGTGTTGGCCACGACATCCACCTTGCCGGTTATTGAGAGACCAATATTATAATTCTTGGGAAATGTTCCAACCATCATATCTGCCTGAGATTCAGATCTGGTTGGTGTCAGGATATTCCAGACTCATCGAGTCTAGGAAGAAAACGGAAGTTTGCAACACAAATCGACGAGATGACGTTGCGAGATTCTCGGGGAATGAACTACGATAGCAAGCTCCAAAACATGAGCTGGTTCTGCTACAAACATGTGAACACGTTGTCCCAGACAAGCATGCCCTCATGGTAGTCTTACAATAAAACACTACCGAGTTCAGGAGGGGGAACCATCAACGAGGGTATCGAAGTCTTGTGCATTACCATGGATTAACACTTAACTCCTTTTCTCGAACAAATCAGTCAGTGGCTTGGGGTGCTACGGAACACATATAGAATGGAGGTTGCAAGTCTCCGAACCACAGAATACTTTCGCACGTGTGCATGACTGATTTGGGATGATTCCAAAGGAAACAAAACAATCTTTCTCAAATTCACGGCGGCAACTTTCACCAAATGCACGTGTATAAGAGGAAGTCACTCCTTTCATCAAACAAATACTTCATGAGCTAGCATGAAGAAAATGCTTTCAAAAGTTTCCAACACTAGCTTAATGTTCAACAAAATCATGGAGGAGATAAGGATGTTGTCAATGGGCTCAACAACAATTCATCCGGGTTTCCTTTTAAAAGGAATTCCATAGTTAAGTGAACACGGTGATAGCATTGGTCAGACCAGAGATGTAATGGTGTATGCTCGAGGGATCAACCACGAATAAGACAACATTACGAGCATCGTTGGTACTGATTTGATTTGACGATAGCCCATACTCAAATCAAAGGATTGATAAGACAATAGGTCCAGCAACTGATCACAGGGACCAATCGATGAAGATATCATCTTCTTCAACACACACTACACAAGAATATCCCTTTGGGACGAACTAAGTCAGGCAAGCTTTTATCTTCCAATTCTCCAGGTTGTTGTATAGCTTAACCAGCTAGCTCAGGGGTATCTAACACCGATTCTTGGAGAGAAGGTGGTTCGCAAGAAACCAACTTGATCACGAGCTCAACATAACAGTCAGGTGACAGCCTGGTGATACTTTCGAGAAGATATTCGGAAAATCACGAACCACCGATATGTTACTAAGCTCGAGAACAATCTCGCTTTTGAGGGCAAGACGATATGATCAAATGAGTGAGGACTTGACAAGATCCTAACTCATCAATCGAAGGGTGCACCGAAATAAGGACTAGGTAGCACGATCAGTCTTAGAAGGATGATTCAAAAACCAACACGCTAAGAATGAAATTATTGTCCCTTAACTACCAAGCAACGAGGTTGCTGGGAGTATTGATTTCACACATCACGATTCACTTGTCGACATTCCGGTTACAATAACACAGGAACCGAGGAATGAACAATGATGGCAAGAAGTATCACTGTACCAAGAGTTCATAGGATGGTGTGCAATTCCTATAACAATCCCGATATAAAAGATGGTAATACTCCAAGGTAGAACAGAGCAAAAGCTGGATTGGCATTTTGATCTGCGGAGTACAATTGTTTTGACCCAATCCTAGATATGGAAGAGGTACTGGAGTTTGTTTCTCCTAGTCATTCCGCGATAGAATGGCTTGACGGACCACAAGAGTAATAGGCATCGATGAACGAATGCACACATAATCTTGACTATCAATTGATAGACGAGGGTCAGAAGACAACTAAAGAGGGACAACTCAAGGAACACACGATTTTCTGAGTTGTGGGTGCATGGTTTAGCATGTCGAACGAATTCCACATATTTCTTCCGGATAACCCATGCAGAAAGGTAGAACTGGCAGAGTCACAATGTAGAATCGAGAACCCATCGAGAGCACTCTGATTGTGATCTTTCGATCAGCGAGGAACATCTGCCATAAGCGGTTCATAGTATTTGGAAGAAAGGAATACCACGAACATCGAGGACTAATGCAAAGGTTACTAATAACCTAAAGGAACGAGCAAAACTATCAACATGAAGCAAGTAGGGTGAATCTCGGGTTCAAAACCCAGGGATAGAATACCTACTACTAAATGGCATCACGGGATGCTTTCGATAATGACGGCCAGAGTCATCACACTGGAACATAAATCATGGCTAGACTACTAGATGATCCCCTGAGACACCTAGGGTCATAATAGTAACTCCAACATAATGTCAAGGCAATAGAATACCTCAACTCAACAATTAGTGTGATTGAGCTGGCATAAAGGAACATCGAAACCAGAGGGAAAGGATTTTGCAAATGCATCAGACTATTTAGAAACCTGGAATGACTCGGACAGCATAACGGCTGTAAATGCTCAGAAAAGATTTGAGACATTCACAAAAATGGTGGCATAACCACTCAGAAGCACAATATCAAGGTCTCGAGATCAACAGTTAACATACAGAAGTAGAAACTGAACTCAAGCTTAGAACCATCAATCCTACAAGTCTGCAGATTAGTAACACGTGATCCTGATAGAAAGAAGAGATAGCCTAGTTCTTAATCCCCGTAGAAGAGAAGATGATGACTCAGATCAGAAGGCCATGAGGTATAAGGAGTAAAAAGAGCCTTACGTTCCATCCCACAATCAATTCCCTTATATAACTAAAGAATTTCTAGACTCAACTTCGACCAGTTTGGCTTGGTAATCCTACAGGCAGTCAAGCTCTGATACCAACGCTGTCAGGACCCCGACTCAATGCCACATCGATCTAGCATGTAACACCTCATATCACTTTGCGGCCTCACGCACGGTATTCCCACGGGTGTCGCCTTACCTTTGCCCGGGACCGTTTGCGCCTTTTGGCTCACGTATATGATGATGTCGCTAGCATCCATATGATAAAGAGTCCGGGCTGACATGACTAGTCGTAAACCCAAAGTGGCACAGACTTACAGGGACAGGCATCCATGACCCAGCATCGAACGTGTCGGTCATCAGCGAGTGAATCCAGGCTGTAGCACTGGGCTAGCAGGACTCCGGTGAACCGGGCTGTAGCGGGCTAACAGGACTCCGGTATTCATCGCGTGACATTTCCCCGAAGGGACAGACACAGGAACGAAGAAGGACACATGCCGGCCAGCCTAAGTGTTCCGGAGCAGTAGCAAGCTACCAAGGCTCAATGGAAACACTAGGAGACATTTCCCGGTAAGAGAGGCTACTAAAGATAAACAACTAGATGGTCAGATCCCACACATACCAAGCATTTCAATAACATACACACAATATGCTCGATATGTGCAAATACAACATGGCATCACAACATGACTCTACGACTCAAGTATTTAATCAATAGGCTCCGAGGAGCGAGATATTACAAACATGGGTCTCATGACCCAACACTCAGAGCATACAAGTCAAAGCACAAGCGGAAGCTATCATGTCTGGGTACAGACATCTATAAATGAAAAAGGCTGAGAAGCCTGACTATCTACCAGATCCTGCCGAGGGCACAAGATCGTAGCTGAGGTAACAAGCTAAACGTCGAAGTCCACGCGGAACTACTAGTGAGACTGAAGTCTCTCTGCACAAAACATAAAATAGGCAAACGTGAGTACAAATGTACCCAGCAAGACTTACATCAGAACTAACTACATATGCATCATTATCAACAAGGGGATGGTGGGGTTTAACTGCAGCAAGCCAGCTTTGACTCGGTGGCTATCCTGAACTACGACTGCAAGTAACTCTTTTGAGGTGGCGCACACGAGTCCACATATTCACCATATCAATACACCACTATGGATCCGCTCCCGTCTCCCTACGAGAACGCCATCCATAGCACTCACGCTTATCTTGCGTATTTTAGAGTATCCACTTTCACTTGTCTATGAACTGATATAAGCAACCCAGAAGTCCTTTTCCGCGGACACGGCTATTCGAATAGATGATGTTAACCCTGCAGGGGTGTACTTCTTCATACATGTTTCCACCACTTAGCGTCTGCACACGACATGTGCTCGGCAGACTTCAAGCGAAAGCCCGACGTGGGTGTAGACCACGACCTACCTAAACACTCAAGTCTCTAGTCCAGGTTTATCGCCTATTCGGGTTCCATCCATGAGGAGATCCGGCCGGAGTTTCGCTCACAGCCCCAAACGATGTGAACAGGGTTCCCGAGATACCAAACGGGCGCCCGGTACACCGTGCCACGTACCTACCGCATCACAGCCCACCCCTACGGTCAGCGCTGTCCACGGCCTCCAGTAAGCTACAAACACCAGAAACTACTTGCAACTCCTGGACAGAGGACTAGGGTGAATAAGAAGTCGAGCGGGTCATATTTCAGGGCCCAATGTATGGTAGTAGCTGAATCATGGATCACAAACACAGAACTCAGTTCCTGAGGACGGCTGCAATGAGACAACCCACCATGTACTCCTACATGGCCTCTCACCGCTACCTTTACCAAATCGTGTTCACACACTTAGCTCACACACAGTAGGACATGTTCACACGCCTCTGATTCATCCCCGATGAATCAGACCTGACTCAACTCTAAGCAGTAGCAGGCATGACAAACAAGCATGAATGAGTAGGCACAACAGGGCTCAAACAACTCCTACTCATGCTAAGTGGGTTTCATCTATTTACTGTGGCAATGACAGGTCATGCAAAGGATAAAGGGGTTCAGCTACCGCAGCAAGTAACAGATGAATCGGTGTTGTCCTAATGCAGTAAAAGAGAGCAGGAGCGAGAGAGTAGGATTGTATCGGAATGAACAAGGGGGTTTTGCTTGCCTGGCACTTCTGAAGATAACATTGAGTCTTCATCAGTGTCAACGATCACATCATCGGTATCACGTCTATCGAGAGGGGACAAATACCGGCAACACAGAAGGGAACACAATCAATGCAATGCACAATATGATGCATGATCATGACATGGCAATATGAATGTGTTTTGGGCTAATGCAACTAGCAACAGATTAAATGAAGTTGGTTTGAATCCAAGATTCAAATTCAAACTCCATATGTGGATATTTAAATGCCCTTTATATGATTTGTGCTAAACAGCAGCTATAAGTTGTTCTAACATGCATGAAAATGGTACAGATGGATTCCTTGAATTTTTCTGATAATTTTTCATATATAATTTATTTCATTTGGAGTTACGGTTAATTTTCTATGATTTTTAGAAGTTATAGGCATTTTCTGGAATTTCAGAATTAAATTAAATCCAGAAAACATTACTGCGTCAGCATGACGTTGGCATGACGTCAGCAAGTCAACAGGGGCCGGCTCGGGTCAAACCTGACCAGTGGGGCCCACTGGTCAGTGACTACGGCTAATCCTAATATAATTTAAACCTAACCTAGTTTAATTAGTCGGCCCGGGCCCGCATGTCAGTGAGTCAGTGGCTTAATTAAACTTAGTTATTAATTTAACCAAAGGTTAGCAGGGGACGGGCCCACACGTCAGTGACCCAGGGGGGTCAAATCCCTGGTCAACCCGGCTAATCCACCGGCGTCTAACCGCCGGCAACGACCAGACGCGGCGGTGGCTCGCCGGAATGGCTGCTCCGGCGCCCATTCGACGCGCGGAGGGGTTCTACAGGGAGCTCGAGCTCGTGCGCATCCAATGGAGCAAGCCAGAGGAGTTGGGGTTGGCTGTGGCGTCGGCAGCGGCGAGGGAGGCGGCGGCCGGAGTTCGGGCGAGGTCGGGGTTGGCGTTAGGGGGCACGGGAGGGGAAGCTAGTGTGTGTGTTAGGTTCCTGGTGAGGTGTGGAGCACGTTGCCGTGCTCGGTAGCTAGCTCCGGTGGCTCTGGCCTTGTCCGCGTCATCGCCGGCGGCGAGGAGCTCACGGCCCCGGTGGAAAGGGCGGCTAGCGTGCGGGAACGAGCGCGGGGAGGAGGGGAAATGGAAGAGGAGCTCACATAGACCCTGTAGAGGTGGACGGCGAGCTTGAGGGAGGCCGGACGGCGACGAATTTGACGACGGCGATCCTCGGTGGCCGAGGAGGGGAAAAAGCGTCGGGGCGGTGCTTCGGGGCTCTTCCGGTCACGTGGCTCGGTGAGGGGGTTGGCGACGAGGTGCAGGAGCTCGGGAGCACGTCGGGGAGGAGAGGGGGTGGCGGTGGCCGCGAGGGAGCTCGTCGGTGGCGGCGGCTCCGTTCGGTCCGGGCGAGAGAGAGGGAGCAGAGGAGAGAGGGGATGCAGCGGGGGAGGAAGAGGAGCGAGGGGACACGAGGCCTCGTCGTGGCGTCGCTAGGGAGGCCGGGGGGAAGCAGGAGGTGGCCGGAAGCAGGAGGTGGCCGGGGCGCGTGGCCGCGCGCGCCGGGCGCGTGCCCGTCCTCCTGGCAGGGAGGAAGACGACAGGGGAGGAAGTGGAGATGGGCTGGGCCGGCTGGGCCGCGCTGGAGGAGCTGGGCCAGGTAAGTGGGCTGAGGTGAGCGCCAGGTAGTCCTCTGCTCTGTTTTTTTTTCTGTTCTGTTTATTTTTTATTTAATTTATTTTGCCACTGTTTTGAATTTAAAATAATTCAAACAATGCCAAAACTCCTCTGAATATTTTATATTGCTAGATGGACTTTTCCAAAAGCTTATAAAATATTTCAGGGGTATTTGAAATTAGATTCTAATTATATGAATATAATTCAAATTCAAATAGCTAATGAATTAAATCCAAAGTCCCAAAAATAATTCCTTAAAAATGTTCAATATTTTGGTTGGGACCAGAACCCTTACCAAAAATTATCAAACCTTTAAGAAGAGCATTTTGGAGCAATGAATGAGATTTCTAGGGTTTTTGCCCCTCTTTTATTTAAGTTTTTGAGGCTTCCAAAATTCCTCAGTTCAGGTTTCAATAATTTAAACATGATGCACACATGAAGCTAGCCTAGAGCACTACCAACAGCTAGGGATGTGACATTCCCTTTCCTCATGTTCGTCACCCCCGAGCATAGCCCCTACATTGCTTCCTCACCACCGAGTTTGATGACATTATTGCTACAAGATGGAGTCCGCAACCACCCCACTATTGCAAGGGTTGGTTCTGGTGCTGCAAAGGCCTCGAGAGGCACAAGGCGAGGAGATGTAGGGGTGCATGATGCTGGTGCACAAGGCAAATGCCAGGGGGCTGCGAGGGCCAAGATTCACGATGGTGCTACTAGGTTGGCACTGCAAGGCCTGCAAGGACAGGGATGCAGATCACCGTCCGCTGCTGCGAGTCGTCGCCTTGGAAATGCACCATCGACTACTAGTGCCCTTTCTTCCCAAGCTTGCTGCCCAAACTGTCCCTCCTTTTTCCCAAGCTACGGAGTGTCATCCATGTTGCAAAGGGGCTTCAGAACATAGGTCATGTTGCAACCAACAAAGATAACATCACTCATGTTGCAAACGGGGTCAGATAAGGGTGGTGGGCGCCCAAAATGTTTTTCCCAAAATGCAACATGACTCATTTTGCAAACGGGCATGTTGCAAAGGGGATTCACAACGTCATCTGTGCAAAGGGGCTTCACAACATGGGTCATGCTACAACCGGAGAGCATAACATCACATATGTTGCAAAGGGGGTGGAAAACAGGGTGATGGTCAACCACAAATGTTTTTCCCAAACACAACATAGGTCATGTTGCAACCTGCAGTGCAACATGGCTCATGTTGCAAACTAGGTTAGATAGTTGCAATGGTAGAGAACATTTGGACGGAGTGCAACCTGACTCATGTTACGAAACCCCGATTGTAACACAAGCCATGCTGCAAATAGTTGAGGCACCATTGTGTCAGATCAAGTGGTTGTTGTGCATGCCATCCAGTGACTAGTGGCAGCCAATCTGATCCAATCGTCACCCGGCCGACGCATAGGGCACTCCATATTGTAATCAGTTTGGATTGCAAAGTCACATAATCCTATGGTAGAATCATGATTTTGATAACACCTGTGTCTTGTTCTTTCTCTTAATACTCCTTAACCCAAGACATGTTTTGACCATGGGGTCAAACTAAGATGTGGGTTCAATGCCTCCTCATCAAAGAGGAAAGGGGTTCATGGCTCATGTTTAGATCAGAGGTTCTGTTTTAACCTTAGCTTTAGAAACAAGACCGGCATGAGGCAACAAGGAAACAATTAGGTTGAAGCAAACGGATCATTGTTGGCAACAAAGGTAGTTATGATGAGGCTCAATGACAAATGTCTAGGTGATGCCCGTGAGAGAGGTTAATGCTTTCGTATATGGCAATGGTAGCCATTGGATAAGTCGGGTGTGACAACACTGATATAAAGTGTTTGGATGTGGATATGTGGTAGAGAGTGAACGTGAATTCATTGATGATAGTCAATGAAGACAGATTGGAAAGTTGCATATGTATGAAGATGTGAAGGAGAAGAGGCAAAAGTGGCCAAAACATCAGAACCAATGTGATGAAGAATTATCTGTACCAAATACTTTCGCACTCTACATATGTTCTCCATTGAATGAAGTTGTGAATTTTGTTTTCATAGCAAGAATAATGAATTTAATATATGGGGTCTCGTCTAATCCTACATGGCAAAGTCGTCAAAATCCTACATGGCGTTGTGTTTTCCCTCTAAGTCACAGACGAAGTTCTTCTGGATGTTGAGAGAAAATCACATGCAGTAGAGTTAGCTTAACTTATTCCTTAAGTAAAGTTATCGCGTGAATTTGAAATCCGGTTATTGGACACATATTAGTCAGTCATTGCATCACACAGGCCCCGATTGGTCATTTCACACCTTGGAATTAATCCGGCAATAAATCGTCATCCCACCCCGAACCTTCACCGTTTGGATGCTCCATTGATCTGACAAGAGTTGTCTGAGAAAGCCCTCTATACAGATTTCACCAAGAGAAAACCCCGGATCCCAAATTTAGTTAAGTGATTGAGCATCACGAATAACTAGGTTTGTATGAAGCTTGTGCCTATTATTGTTGTGAGCTGCACACTCACTAGACGGTTAGGCATTAGTCCGAGCAACCAAGAGTAATTATGGTTTGCCAAGGACAAAGTCTGTGGAGGTTTGGAGATTACCTTGAAGAATGTGCCGAGAGTAAATCAACTACAGTTGGAGGATCTTCATGTTGAGGAGAATAGGATGGAAAGAGATTTGCTCATGTGTCCAATCACAAGTCCCTCCACCTAGACGTGCCACTTTGGCTGAAGTGTGAATTGGTAGAACAAATCACTTGTCGCCATCAAACACCACTGATTTCCTCTCTACTTGAGTTACTTTTAGTATTTCTATTTATTGAGTTATACCTCTCTATGATCGTCCACTCTGATCATTTCTTCAAAACTGAATAGCATTTCCCTCTATGTTAGTTCACAATGTTTCTGTTTGTATTCTCTCTCACTGTACTTAGTATAGTATGCATGTACTGCATGTTTTTCCTCTAGTGCTACTTAGTTATTCTTCTCACTTCGACTCTAATAGATATCTCTTAGTAGCCCATTTTATCTTTCCCTCTAATTCATTTACTTTCTTCGTTTATCTCCATTAAGTTTTTGTTTTAGAATAGCTTTTCATTTGCTTGTTCGAAAGAAATCTTTCTTGATGAATAATTTTTGAATCTCCTATTCAACCCTCTCACGCCCCTCTAGTTGATTCTTGATCTTGTAAAAGGGCAGGAATGGGGGGAGGGAGGCATCGATCGGCTAGAGAGGATGGGAATGTGTGGGTTTTGGCATGGAAATAGTGCGGATGTGGACAAATGCGTGAGCTATAAGTGGGATTTTGGGTCGGCCAGGGTTGTCAGAGTCCTACTTGGCAGATGTCTGGACTCCCGCAAACCTCCCCCAACTTTGCTTCCGGTTTACGGAAATTCAGGCGAGCGGACGAGTCCACGGATGTATGTGGCACCATGTTAGATGGCAAAAATGGTCCAGACGCGTCAATCCACAAGTTTGCGGGCCTTCTGCAGTATGCCATTGGAGATGCCCTTAATCATGGGGTGTTTCCCGGCATACATGTCGAGAAGTCGTGCAACGAGCATGCGGCAACTCTTGTTGACTCCACGTTTCCTCATGGGACTCCAAAGATTCCTCTCTCCTCAAACCTATAGATTTTGCCACCATTTTAACCTCTCCAAGAATGGACACCAACCCGAATGAAACAAGAATCCATGGCATCATCCAAAGAGAACACTGATGGGAAACATGTGAATCAATCACTCACATACTTGGCATGAAAAAAGGACCAAATAACCGATGTTGTCATTGGGGTCGCCCGCAAAGCAGAAGCACCTCATCTCAGCACACGCATGTCCGTCACGAACGCAAGTGAGAGGATCGTCTCGCTCTTGTCCGGGAGCTGGTTGTCTAACAACAAGAGATCGAAGGCGAGACAAATGGTAGAAAGAAGTACGATGGTTCGCAACATATACAAGGAACTGATACGTCCATTTTGCATCATGCTTTTATATTAATATTTATTTCATTATGGGCTGTTGCTACACATTATATCACAATACTTATGCCTTTTCTCTCTTATTTTATAAGGTTTACATGAAGAGGGAGAATGCCGGCAGCTGGAATTCTGGACTAGAAAAGGAGCAAATATTAGAGACTTGTTCTGCACAACTCCAAAAGTCCTGAAACTTCACGGAGATCAGTTTTGGAATATATTAAAAATATTGGGCCAAGAAAGCACCAGAGGGGGGGCCACTAGTCAGCCATGAGGGTGGAGGGCACGCCCTACCCCCCTGGGCGCTTCCTGCCTCATGGGCCACCTGGCAGGCCCTCGATGTCCATCTTCTGCTATATGGTGTCTTTTGCCCTGGAAAAAATCATAAGGAAGATTTTGGGACGAAGCGCCATCGCCTCGAGGCGAAACCTGGGCAGGACCATTCTAGGGCTCCGGCGGAGCTGTTCTGCCGGGGAAACATCCCTCCGTCATCACCATCGATACTATCCTCGAGAGGGGGTCAATCTCCATCAACATCTTCACCAACACCATCTCCTCTCAAACCCTTGTTCATCTCTTGTATCCGATCTTTGTCTCAAATCCTCAGATTGGTACCTGTGGTTTGCTAGTAGTGTTGATTACTCCTTGTAGTTGATGCTAGTTGGTTTATTCGGTGGAAGATCATATGTTCATATCCTTAATGCTATTCAATACTCCTCTGATTATGAACATGAATATGCTTTATGAGAGTTACGTTTGTTCCTGAGGACATGGGAGAAGTCTTGTTATAAGTAATCATGTGAATTTGGTATTCGTTCGATATTTTGATGAGATGTATGTTGTCTCTCCTCTAGTGGTGTTATGTGAACGTCGACTACATGACACTTCATCATGATTTGGGCCTAGGGGAAGGCATTGGGAAGTAATAAGTAGATGACGGGTTGCTGGAGTGACAGAAGCTTAAACCCTAGTTTATGCGTTGCTTCGTAAGGGGCTGATTTGGATCCATATGTTTCATGCTATGGTTAGGTTTACCTTAATTCTTATTTCATAGTTGTGGATGCTTGCGAGAGGGGTTAATCATAAGTTGGAGGCTTGTCCAAGTAAGGACCGCACCCAAACACCGGTCCACCCACATATCAAATTATCAAAGTAACGAACACGAATCATTTGAGCATGATGAAAACTAGCTTGACAGTAATTCCCATGTGTCCTCGGGAGCACCTTGATTTATATAAGAGTTTGTCCAGGATTGTCCTTTGCTACAAAAAGGATTGGGCTACCATGTTGCACCTTAGTTACTTTTCTTACTTGTTATCCGTTACGAATTACCTTATCACAAAATTATCTGTTACCGATAATTTCAGTGCTTGCAGAGAATACCTTACTGAAAACCGCTTGTCATTTCGTTATGCTCCTCGTTGGGTTCTACACTCTTACTTATCAAAAGGACTACGATAGATCCCCTATACTTGTGGGTCATGTGGAATTGTCTAAAAAGAAGAAGCAGGTAACATAGTTGCACATACCAGGTACGGCTACGGTGTGAAGAGCAACGAGCTTCATCCCGTCATTACAGTGTCGCCGGTGGTTTTATGTCAGATGATGGAATATGATTGAATCGTGATGTGGTAGACGCAGGGTGTCCCGATCTTTCTATGAGATAAGCTATCGATTTGGTGGAGACGACTTTGACGATCTGACTACAAACATGCAACGATGTTGGTGCAATGATAGGCCCCTTATGTTTTCGAGTTTGTTGACATAAACAGTATGGGACTTATGTGTTTGCTAGTTCACACAGAGTAATAGGTCCCTGAAGTATCGAGGAGTTTGATGCAAACAACACAGATAATCTCCCTGCGTGGCAGCAAAGGTTATCACCAAAAATGAAGCTAACAAGAGTGACCCCTAAAAATTGTTGAAGCTCAAGCAATTGGTTCGGTGCTTGTTCGAAGAAAATGACTGCACTCGAGGAAGAATGAAAACGAGATGAAGACGTAGCGTTTTTTTCGTTGTTATTCTTCTTTCATTGAGTCATAGGACCACCATACTATTAAGAGGGGTGTAGCATTTGAAGCTTTGATTCTCTGATGCTAAAACAAAATCCTATGGAAGTTGTGAGAGAAATATCTTTGTGTTCCGAGCAAATACTTGACAGCAAGAAACTGTGATCTTCTTTGCTGCGAGAGATTTGACTCAGACCGAGGAGTTAGCATTACTTATTCCTCAAGTAGTGTTATTGTTGCTCCAAAATCTGACAGTTGTGAATGTGTCGGTTGGCCATTGGCTGGACCTTGTGTCCACAATGGTCATTTCCCGTCTGGAAAGGTTGTGGCTATAAATAGCCACCCCGCGTCGGCGTTATCCGGTGGCTGCTCCGTTTGATTCTAAGAAGATTGTTGAGCAACCCACTCTATGAGCGATTTGAGTTTAAAATCCACCGAGAGAAAAACCCTAGAGCCGAAGAATTAGATAGTGGTTCAGCATCACTAGAATCTAAGTTTAGTACACTCCGCCTATTACTCTTGAGAGCTGCAAACTGTATAGACGGTTAGGTGTCAATTTCTTCAGAGACCAAGAGTGATCGTGGTTCTCGAAGAAGAAGTCTATAAAGATTCGGAGATCGCCTTCAAGTATCTACCACTAGTGATCGGCATTGGTTGACAAATCGATTGTCGAGGAGAATAGGGTGAAGAGATTTTATCTTCCGTGTTAAGTCACGGCCCCTCCAACCAGACGTAGTCCTTGTGTAGAAGGACGAACTGGCCGAACAAGTACCTTGTCGCTATCGAGCATCATCGGTTATTTCTCTCACCCATGTTTACCTTAGATTCATTTTCTCTCGTATGCTTTGCCTCAATGCATTGTATAGTTTTCCATCAGTACTCTGTTTTAGTTCACTATAGTTTGTTTTGCACTCATTTCGCTGCTGGGTTCTAAGGGATTTAAGTTTTCCGAAGAAAATTTGAAACTCCCATTACCCCCCCCTCTGGTAGATATACTTCATTCCTACAATTGCTATCAGAGCAAGGTACTCCTTGACTCTGCTCATTTTAGTCTAATGACTTTGGAGTTTAGGTATGTCTTCAGCGAACTACAAGTTGTATCTCAAGATTCCCATATTTGATGGGACGGACTACCCCTTTTGGAAGGAGAAGATGAAGATCCGTCTCCGAGCAATAGATGATGATATGTGGAATGTGGTGCAATTAGGGATCAACATTATTGTACCTCAAGCCCCTTCCAATGAAGAAAAGAAGCTTATTCAACTGGATGCTCGGGCCAAAGATGAGATCGGTAGCCATCTCAATCGGGCGCAATTTCTTCGATATCGCCAACATGAAATTGCAAAGGAATTGTGAGCCATCCTCGAAAAGACAATGAAGAAGTTTCATCTCAAAAAGAAGCCATAATTGATACTCTTCGGGCCAAGTTCAATCGATTCAAGCGCGTTGGAAATGAAAGTTGTCAACAACCTTCGATCGCCAGAGTGATATCGCAAATAAACTTCAAGGTCTCGGTGCCAAAGACATTACTGACCATGAAGTCATAAAGAAACTGCTCTGATCTCTTGACAGTTCTTTCGACACACTTGTTCTAATGACATGTGAACATGCTAACTTGAGGTACCTCAACTCTGCTGATATCATGGAGAGACTAAACACTCACAAGGAACAGGAAGAAGAGAGGAGAGATCTCTACGGTTCCAGTCAACCCAAAAATCATGCTCTAAAGGCTGTAGCTGATTCCTCCTCCGATGGAAATGTCGAAGAAGAGTTAGAAAATCCAGAAAGACTCAACAAAGATCTCACACTAATCACAAAGAGATTCCAACGCTTCAACAAGAAGATTCAGTTCCAGAAAAGAAGTTCAAGCAACTCTGGGGGTTCAAAATCTTTGTCAAAACCCGCTGGAGAATACACCAGCTTCAAGTGCAAAAATCCTGGACACTTCATTTCATACTGCCCTATTTGGGAAGCTGAAATCCATGCTAGTGGGAGATATGATTCGGGTAACCATTGAGGCAAAGGGAAGAGCAAGAACTACGAGTTCAAAGATGAGAAGAAAACGAAGAAATTCTTCAAAAAGAAGGACAACTGCACTTCAAAATCTTCATCGACATCTTCATCAAGGAACCCTTCCAAGTCCTCCTCCAACTGCAAGAATACCTCTCGCAAGGCCAAGGCATACATCGGCAAGGAAATGGACTCTAATGAAGAAGAATTGTCAGGTTCCAAATAACAAGAAGAATCCCATGAGGATTCTGACTCCGGCATGGCTGGCATAGCATGTGCCTCATCTCCTATGACAAACTTCTTTGTGAATCCATCAAGCAACAATGAATCTACTGCCTATTGCTTCATGGAAAAAGCTTCGAAGGAAAAGGTATCCTCCAAAAATCACAAGATTCACTTCAGTGATCAATATTCTTCTGATGAGGATGACCATGCTAAGTTGATCAAAAATGCTAACATTCAAAAAAATATCTTGAGAAAATTGAGAAAACTCTTAGGAAATCTGAAAGGTTGTTGGTTGAGTAGATGGATAAAAATCTATTGCTAACTGAAGAGTACTCCACTCTGAAGTAACATATCGATGAACTGACAAATTGTCATGATTTTCTCTCGGCAGACCATGAAAGGCTGACCTATGAATACTTGAAAAGGAAACAGGAACTCAAGGCGCTGAGAGAGGCTCATGAGGATTTGGTCAGAGAAAATTCTCTTCTCACCCAACAACTTAAAGAGAAACCTAACATGTTTGAGCCACCTTGTTTAAAATGCCTTGAACGAACCAATGCTGAATCAAATGATGAATCATCTGTGAATGCTAACCCCTCGGTCAGGGAAAATGGTTCTATGTCTGATGAAAATGCTAGGTTGAAGGATCTTCTTTAGAAAGGAATGTTCAAATCTCCCAAAGGGCATCAAACTATTTGTGATGTTTTGAAGAAGTCCATTCTTCACAAAAATCCCAGGAAAGAAGGCATCGGTTTCAAAAGAAACTGAATGCAGATGGCACTTACTGGGAACCTCATCAATATCCTCAAACTATGTGGGTTCTAGCAAAGAGCAAAATGCTCAATCCAGCATTACTCTTGGGATATGACTCTCCCATCCCTGAATATCATGATAATGAATCTCTGGACAACTATAAGTTGTTCAAGAATCGGCCTAGTGAGGTCATTGCTCGCTATGTTGGACCAAACAGCAGAAATGGCCAACCAAAGAAAGCTATTTGGGTGCCTAAGAAAAATGTTGATGCTTTGTCTATTTCTGCTCGCCCAACCATGCAAGCAAAAAAAGTTTGACAGAATGAGTACATGCATACCTCCTTCAATCATTTTACTCATGCCTCTGGAAGGAATTTCAATGCTTATTCCTTCAATTATGCTCGCACCTCATCAAACAACAATCATGCTTATCGAAAGAAATCATATCCTGCTCGCTCTACTATTTTGAAGCCACCTGCAATGATGTGGGTGGTTAAGAAAGCCTAATTATTCTGCAGGACTATGTCTCCAGGTGTACAGAATGGATAATGGATAGTAGATGCACTAGTCACATGACCGGAGACAAGTCATTGTTTGTCGACCCCAACTTAACTACTTCTCCTCTGAAGTATATCACTTTTGGCGACAACAAGAATGGAAAGGTAATTGGGCTAGGTAAAATTGCTATATCCAAAGACAAGTCCATTGATGACATTTTACTTGTCCAGTCTCTTGGATTCAATCTTATGTCAGCTGGCAAGCTATGTGATTTAGGCATGCTAGTTTTATTCTGTATACCCGAATGCATTGTCTTCATGGCCTCTGACAATTCCTTCATCTTGGAGGGAATCAGAAAGGGTGATCTTTATATTGTGGATTTCTCTAAGGGTCCCTCAGTCCAAACTTGTTTGCTTGCAAAAGCAAAAGAAGTTTGGCTGTGGCACCAAAGACTTGGTCATTCATGTATGAGAAATTTGCAGACCCTGGTGAAGAAAAAATCATTTCCATGGCATTCCTGATGTAAAATTTGACAAGAATCATCTCTGTGCTGCTTGTGAGGCTGGAAAATTAGCCAAGAAGCATCACTCGTCAAAAACAGTCATGACCACAACAAGGCCTATGGAAATTCTTCATATGGATTTATTCGGTCCTCAAAATTACAAGCTTAGGTGGCAGTCATTATGGTCTGGTTATTGTTGATGATTTCTCCCGATACACTTGGGTATACTTTCTCGAAGACAAGACCTACACTCAAGAAATCTACAAAAGCTTTGCTAAGAAGGCCCAGAATGAATATGATGTGCGAATTAAGCATGTCAGAAGTGACAATGGAACTGAGTTCAAAAATACTCATATTGCAGAATTTCTTGATGAACATGGTATTACTCATGAGTTCTCTACTGCATACACTCTCCAACAAAATGGAGTTGTTGAAAGAAAGAACAGAACTCACATTGAAATGGCAAGAACTATGCTCAGTCAGTATAAAACTCCCATTCGCTTCTGGGCTGATGCTGTGAACACTGCTTGTCATGTTATCAATTGTGTTTATGTTCACAAGTTCCTTAAGAAAACTTCATATGAGCTTATTACTAGCAAGAAACCAAATGTTTCTTATCTACGTGTTTTTGGTGCACTGTGTTACATTCTTGATATGAATCATTCTTCCAAGTTTGCACCTAAGGCACATGAAGGTTTTCTTCTTGGTTATGGCTCAAACTCGCATACGTATCGTGTCTATAACTCTCACCACATGAAGGTTATGGAAATGGTAAATGTGTGGTTTGATGAATCTAACGGCTCTCAAAAGGAGCACCTGCCAAATGTGATAGATGAACCATTGATATCGGATGTTATTCGTCAAATGGCCATTGGGAGCGTCAAGCCTGTTGAAGGAAATGCTCCTGAGTCCTCTGATGATGATGCTCCTATGACTCGAAGCATAACTCATTAAGCCACTGCCAAAGCAAATGCTCCTCCAAATGGAAATGGCAATCAAAATCCAAATGCCGATCAAAATGGCAACCCTGAAGGGAATGATGATACAAATAGTGATGCTGATGAAAATGAGAATGATCATCATGAATAAAATGCTCATCCTCGTGTGGCAAATCGAGTTGATCCATCATCAATTCTTGTTAAAATTGAGAATCCAGGTTATCATCCCACAACTCGCTCACGCACACGTTTGGCTAACTATTGTGGAAGTTTCTCCTTTGTTTCATTGGAAGAACCTACCAAGTATGAAGAAACCATGAATGATCCAGATTGGATGAATGTCATGCAAGAGGAGTTGGTGCAATCGAATTAAGTGATGTGTGGGAATTGGTTGACAAACTGAATCCCAAGAAGCACAATATCATTGGCACAAAATGGATTTTCCGCAATAAGCAAGATCAAAATGGCATTGTTGTGAGAAACAAAGCACGACTTGTCGCTCAAGGGTACATACAGGTAGAAGGTGTCGATTTATCTGTTGCATGCCTTGAGGCAATTCACAGTCTTCTCGCTTATGTAAATTACAATGATATCCTGATTTATCAAATGGATGTGAAAAGTGCTTTCCTTAATGGTGAAATTGATGAGAAAGATTATGTTAGACAGCCACCTGGCTTTGAACACCCTGAGTTTCCTAACAAAGTTTTCAGGTTGAAGAAAGCTTTATATGGCTAAAGCAAGCCCCTCGAGCTTGGTATGACACCCTGAAGAAGCTTCTTGTCGACAAAGGGATCAAGCCAGGATCCACTGATCCCACACTTTTCACTCTATAGTTGATAATGATCTATTTGTATGTCAAATCTATGTGGATGATATTATCTTCGACTGCACTAACAATGCTTGCAGCTTAGAGTTCGGGAAAATGATGTCCGATAGATATCAAATGTCCATGATAGGTGAATTCAAGTTCTTTCTCGGACTGCAAATTCGTCAATAGGCAAATGGCATATTCATTTTGGAGGAAAAATATTTGAAAGAATGCCTGATGAAGTTCAAAATGAAAGATTCCAAAATGAAGGGCTATAAAACTCCAATGCCCATGAATGGTAAGCTCGATGCAAATATGTATGGTAAGGATTACAATCAGAAAGCTTATCATTTGATGATTGGATCTCTTCTTTATCTATGTACGTCCATACCTGACATTATGTTGAGCGTTTGCATGTGTGCCCGCTATTCAGCTGCACTGAAAGATTTGCATCACCAAGCGGTCAAGCGCATTTTGAGATATTTGGCTCACACCCCCACCTTAGGTTTATGGTATCCTAAGGGAGCACAGTTTGATCTCATTGGATACTCAGACTCAGATTGGGCTGGTGACTTGGTTGATAGGAAATCTACTTTGGGGACATGTCATTTCCTCGGTAGATCTTTGGTCTGTTGGTGTTCAAGGAAGCAGAATTGTGTATCTCTTTCCATGGCTGAGGCCGAATATATTGCTGCTGGCGCTTGTTGCACTCAGTTATTATGGATGAAGCAGACACTGAATGATTATGGCATCAAGGTCAAGCATATCACTCTATATTGTGATAATGAGAGTGCCATTAAAATTGCACATAATCCAGTGCAGCATTCTCGCACGAAGCATATTGCCATCAGACATCATTTTATTCGCGATCATGTTGCTCGAGAGGATATTGTCATCAATCACGTCAAGACCTAAGACAATGTTGTTGATATATTCACCAAGCCTCTCGATGAGAAAACATTCTATGTGTTACGGTGTGAGCTAAATATCCTAGACTTCGCAAATATGCAGTAAGCTGGACTCGGCACCCGTACTAACACTTCCACATCATTGAAGGAATGGGTGCATAACACTCGAAGAGTTTGAAATCTTCGACAAAGTGAAATTTTCTTTCTGAGAGTGAATACATTAGCGAAGAACTAGACTAACTGAGTGCCACGATAATTGTGTGACACTCGGGGTCATACAGTTCTCATACGGTGGGTTACGCCACCACAATTTTCTTTCATTGTATTATTTTCGATAGTTTTTGACTTCATCCGAATGCATTTCATTCATTGCTATTTGCTCGAGTGTTTGTGTTTTTTGACTAAGTGAAATGCTTAGGACCATGTTCTATCTCTTATAGTCTATGTTGATCCGTTACAAATGCTCAAATTTCATGTGGAACAAAACTTTATCTGGTGTCCTTGACCACAATTTAGATTCAGTCCGAACATTAATCTGTTTTGGCGAAAGCTATCCAAATCTGGGGTTTCCCGCCAAAGTCAAGACCATGATCTTTTATGACGGTTGCCACGTGCAATACATCAACTACCAATCCATCCTAACCTTTGAATCGCAAACGTCTCTGCTTAGAGACCGTCCGATCAAAACTCTATACGTACGGTTATTTCCATTCACCTATATAAATTGTATCACTCTGTTCTTCCACTTTACCATCTCTTTCTCCTTGCCTCTTCCCTGCCGAAACCCTCGCCGCAAAGCTCCACCTTGAGCTTGACGCCGACGACCCCTTCACCGCTTAACTGCCGGAAAGAGGTCACCGAAGTCCTTCCACACTATCGCGGGACATCTTCTTCCCCGCGCCGCCATAGCTGTTGCACGTCACCAAGCTAGGGTATGTGTGTTTCAAACATGGCTCTCTTTCCTTCTTGATTCAAGTTCGTCCACAGTTATGTTTTGCTCGAATGATATGCCTAGGTTGTAGTCTAGTATTCTCATCAGATCTACTAGCTCGATCTATATGTTTCATTCATCCAAAACATTTCTCAAAGTCTGTATCTGTTTTCTTCCTCAAAACGGTTTCGTTCAGAAAATCATTCGCTAAGAGCATTTGTAAACATATCCACATTTTCCCTTGTACCTGTTCTAATTCATAGGTATATGCATTATGTTGAGGATTCCGCTTTACCACACAATATGGCTGATGACGAAGAGGTATTCATGGGCATAGCAGATGAATCTAAAACACCAAATGAAAAGGGCCCAACGGTAGGCCCATCTACCAGCAAAAGAAAGAGATCCGAACCTAATGCAAATGAGCAAGAAGCAGATGCTCCGAACAAAAGGAAAGGTGGCAGGAAACCTCTCACAAATTGAGCTCAGTATCTCTCATGATAACTACAATACAATTCTTGGAGAAGATTCGACTTAGAGAAAAAGGCGTGTGCAAAAGATTCAGCGTCACTGGGTATAGAAGTGGTTCAACTACAAAATGGTTCATCCTCGATATGCCAAGAACTTTGCCTTCCATCCCCCATGGGGTGACTGTCGCAAAATTGGACTCATCAGGGTAGGTGATCCCCAGGCAAGGCCTCCACCACCTCCTTACGCAGATGAATCATCTCTTAAGACACCTGAATCCTATCCCGAAGAAAAGGCCAAGTGCCTCAAGAATGCTAAAAAGAGAGCCAAGAAGGCTGAAAAGGAATAGGCAAGAGAAGAAGAAAACTGTCGTCTCATCAAATCAGACATCAAGAAGAAAAAGGCTGAAGGAAAAGCAGAACGACGTTCAAAGAACAAACAAGATCCAATATCTAGTGATCTGAAGAAAAAGAGCGCACCGAGGAAAAGACCTACTAAGCCAGTTGAGCATAAAAGTGATTCTTCTAATCAAGATGATACTCTGCTTACTAGAGAAGAAATTGACGCAACTCTCTCCAAACAAGTGAATGACACTACATCCACTGTTCTGCCTGATCTTCGAGCTAGTGTTGTCCCAATTGCACCTCCAAAGAAGAATCCCTTGAAGATAAAGACCCCTCCAACTACTGTCACAATGGTTGATAAAGTTAACACAACTCATCATCCTGATGCAATTGATCTGCGTGGTTTGGTAGTTGATGCCCATGTTGGCACAACTAAGCCAAGAGAAAAACTCCCTAAGCAAAAGGTGGAGCAAATCAAAGCTCCTCTTGCAAGCTGAATGCTCCTAAAGCTGCGGCTGTGAAAGAAAAGGCTGCTGAATTTGCTCCAAAGTTAACTCAACCATTGGCATCCTTTCCTACAAACGAACAAAGGTTGTGCACATGATCATGGCTGAAAATAAGAAGTGTCTATGGAAATTGCTTCAGAAGTTCTTTTCCAAGAAACAATTAATTAACTTCCATCTCAAAGAACTTTATGTGTATATTGATCAAGGGTTTTCAGATAAAGAGTTAAAGATCGTATCACTCCGCCTCTACCAGCTCGTGAGCCTACAACTGCTTTACTTTGGGTTCAGCTACGCAAATTGAACGATGAATCTGAAGCAACATCTCCCACTGAGAAACCTGCTGAAGGAATTGTTCTATCTCTCCAGAACCAACAGGCTGATCCAAATATACCTTCAACATCTGCTGATGCTCATGAAGAAGATTTTCTAGACACCTCTGAATCAGAAACATCTTTGGGCAGTTCTTTGGGCGATGCCTCAGAGTGAATGAAGTTCACCTCTTTTTCCCTCATTTCATTCGTCACCTTTTGACACTAGTTGACAAAAAGGGGGAGAATTACATCAAGAGTTTTGATAGATTTGCTCTGTTGGATTTGATCTGCATGTTTATTTGCTCTGGTTTATGAGACTTTCGAGCTCTATGGCTCAAAGACTATCTGTACCACTTTATGTGCTATGATGTAGAACTTCTGATATGGGCTATAATATTAATAACCCTGCCTGCTGCACTATATTCTCTCGAAGCTTTTGTTTTGCAGGTGGAATTATTAACAGAAGTCTTGAATGATTGCACTATACACTCGATGGATTATATATCATCGGTGTGAATCATTACCTTGAATGATTTAAAAATCCTGCACTTCTTTAAATGAATTGCAAGGAATCTCATTGTACATTATTGACCTTGCATACATCTATGGGAGTATATTTCAGCACCGAGTCAAGTAGCGCAAGTTCACTCTTGTTCGATTTACATTTCTCCAATCTATCTTCACTTTGATGATTATATGTTTTGTCAACAATCATCCAAAAAGGGGAGATTGTTGGTGCAATGATAGGCCCCTTATGTTTTGGAGTTTGTTGACATAAACAGTATGGGACTTATGTGTTTGCTAGTGCACATAGAGTAACAGGTCCCTGAAGTATCGAGTTTGATGCAAACAAGGAAGATAATCTCCCTACGTGGCAGCGAAGGTTATCACCAAAGATGAAGCTAACAAGAATGACCCCTAAAAATTGCTGAAGTTCAAGCAATTGGTTTGGTGCTTGTTCAAAGAAAATGACTGCGCTCGAGGAAGAATGGGTGTAGCGTTCGAAGCTTTGATTCTCTGATGCTAAAACCAAATCCTATGAAATCTGTGAGAGAAATATCTTTGTGTTCTGAGCAAATACTTGCCAGTAAGAGACTGTGATCTTCTTCACTACAAGAGATTTGACTCAGACCGAGGAGTTAGCATTACTTGTTACTCAAGTAATGTTACCATTGCTCCAAAATCCGACTGTTGTGAACGTGTCGGTTGGCCATTGGCTGGACCTCATGTCCATAATGGTCATTTCCTGTCTAGAAAGGTTGCGGCTATAAATAGCCACCCCGCGCCAGCGTTGTTTGGTGGCTGCACCATTTGATTCTGAGAAGATTTTTGAGCAACCCACTCTCTGAGAGATTTGAGTTTAAAATCCACCGAGATAAAAACCCTAGAACAGAAATTAGATTGTGGTTCAGCATCACTGGAATCTATGTTTAGTACGCTCCGCCTATTACTCTTGAGAGCTGCAAACTCTCTAGACAGTTAGGTGTCAATTTCTTCAGAGACCAAGAGTGATTGTGGTTCTCGAAGAAGAAGTCTGTAAAGGTTCGGAGATCGCCTTCAAGTATCTACCACGAGTGATCGGCATCGGTTAACAAATCGATTGTCGAGGATAATAGAGTGAAGAGAGTTTATCTTCCGTGTTAAGTCATAGCCCCTCCAACCAGACGTAGTCCTTGTGTAGAAGGGCGAACTGCTCAAACAAATACCTTGTCGCCATCGAGCATCATTGGTTATCTATGTCACCCATTTTTACCTTCGATGCATTTTCTCTCGTATGATTTGCCTCAATGCATTGTCTAGTTTTCCATCAGTACTCTATTTTAGTTCACTATAGTTTGTTTTGCACTCGTTCTACTACTGGGTTATGAGATATTTAAGTTTTCCAAAGAAAGTTTAAAACTCCCATTCACCCCCTCACCTCTTGTAGATATACTTCGTTCCTACAAACGATGTTGCGCCTTAGCAATCACTAAACCAATCTCATGAGGTTACTGACAACGCCAGAAGCACAATTAGCCTGACCACGAAGGTATATTCCTGCATGCAATCAAAGAACAAGCAAGAATATGATAAAGCAATCTCAATATTGCGAATATATATGAAGTCAACCCGTCAATCCTACCCATGGGCACAGGCGCCCATGGGCACCCAACCCGAATGGGTAGGGTATGGGTCGCCGACTTTGCCAACACGTCTTACACATGGGTAACCTGATTAATCGTGGGTAAGGTATGGGTACAAGTTTATGTCCACGGGTTCCCCGACGAGTTACCCATCTAAGGTTATTAATATAATAATTTTTTATCATGTATTACATTTGGTTATATAAATGCACTGCATATATTAGTAAGAGTATCTAATAACCTACTCCATAACATTCAACCTCAAGCTGTAGTTGCAGTCATCACCCGCGAAAAAATAATAGAAACATGGCACAACAAGTAGGCCCATATGAGCAGTCATTTTCTCACTCCGCTTCATGTGTGTGGTATGGCCCAAAATGAGTGTAGTAATTAGCCCATACCAAATAGTAGTTGCAATGCACATGTGCCAGTGCATACAGCTCAAGTTTAGTACCACCTCAACTAGCTACTGATCAAGGAGGCGTGAGCAATGCTATAAAGCTAGCAGCAAGTCCACCTTTTCCTTAGAACAGGCTACCGCAACCTAGTACATAGGCTTGCTGCATACGCAAGGTAAATATAATAGAGAATGTTGGACCCGATGGGTGCCCTAATGGGTCGGGTTGCCCACCGGGTTCGGGCATGGCTACGGTAATAGAACCATGGATAGGGTCATGGGTTTGAGAAGAACCGATAATTATTTGGGCATGGGTTTGGTATAGGTTAACCCGATGGAACCCAACCCGACTGCCAGGTTGAATATAAAGTATTGATAATAGTGGGGATCCGAAAGCGGTCTCGGCCTGGTCGTTGGACACAAACGAAGTACACGAAGTTGCAATGGCTAACTTTTAACTAAACAAATCCCCAGCAAAAAGCTACTAGATTTATCTACTTATATAGGAGCAAGGAGTGGCGGCCAAGGAGGTGGGAAGACATCCCAAGGCAGCCTAAAACTAACCCTAGGTCGTACAAGGCCCATGGTCCCAAGTGGAGGTGATGCAACACCTTTGGACTTGTAGTTTGACTCGGATTCTGTTGCAGCATCAGATTGTTTTGTCAATATCTCCACGCTCCAAACGAATTTGAAGGTGAATCCAATTGGGTTGGAAAGTGCATGAAATAAACTTTCCAACAAAAAATTAAAAGAGAATCACCCAATCGGAGTCCGAATGCGAAAGTTCTTGGCGTTTTGAGTCAGGTATATCTGTGCAGTCCGAATCTAAATCTAGAACGTGAAAGACTTAAACTCTTATCTTCTCCTGGACTGAAAGTGGTGTGAGAGAACTTCTTTAATAGCTCCTACACATATATTTTCCCCTTTTCTTCTTACGTGGATTGTACAAGTGTCCGGTAATCCTGCAGTTAGGCATGAAGCAAAAAGAGGTGAAGTACTTTTGTTCTGTATAGCATAAAATTAATGCATAACTTTTATTGGAAATCACCTCAAATAAATACGCATATGAAATATTTGTGATCATATCCAAGGTAGTCATGTCCTCATCATCCTCCCCTTCTTGAAAACAAAGCCGTTCCTGGCGTTGCTTAATCTAAAATGTGGCTAACAAAAGAGACAAGGTGTACATGTTGTATATGTATATGTCATCCATTTTTACTTCCCTTGGTTTTGCACATATGACACATGTATACATGAGTACCTTTCATATGTTATGAAATATAAAGCCAAAAATATTATCACAATAAGAAAAAGGCATGAAAATATTGTAATCCAGTTTGCACATATAAGTGAAGCCCTTATTCATATCAACATATTGACAATGTTCATAATTAAAACATCCCAACATTGGTAAACCAACTTTAATTGCTTCAAATGTACATGCTACAACATGTTTAAATAAGCAAACATGTAACAAGTCATTTGACACAGAATCATGACCAAGATTAGAGGTCATGTCAAAATGATAACATTGTCACAATTATTTTTAGTAATGTTTGATCCAAATCTAATTTATTTCCTGATTCGCATGGTTCTTTCGCATCATCAGTTAATTCAATGGGTGCACTCGACATTGTTGATATTGCAGTTGTTCGATCACATGGTGTTGGGGATATAACCCCGTGATATGACCCGCCATGATTGGGCTGGGTCATCCGGTTGGCGGCTTAGGAGCAAGGATTCAGATGGGCAGAGGAGCCCAGGGGCAAGATCAGTGGGCGGCTCACAGAGTGGGCCGGCTTAGGGCCTAGTGTTTGAAGATAGCGGCCCATGACCCTGAAGTCCAAGTCGGCATGAGATTCCTTATTTAGGAGACAAGTTGTAAACATACTAAGTGACGGATCATAGTATGATCCAGACTCTTGTGAACCATGGGTCTTGACCTGTATATAAGGGCGGGTCTCAAGGACAGATAGGCTAAATTATAATCGATCAATAGCTAGGTCAAGTGAATCCGCTCCCCTGTAATTGATCTCCAAGCAATAAGTAAACAAGTAGCTAGGAAGTAGGCTATTACCTTGATCGTGAGGGAACAAACTTGGGTAATCCGTGTCTCTCGATTCTGATCAACCCCAACAAGCTAATCACCTAGTTGCAATGGCCTCATTTCTAAGTCCTCACACTAGGACATCTGTCGTGACAAAACCATGATAGTTGGCGCCCACCATGGGGCCAGCGCACGGTGGTTTCGAGTTCTTGAAGGGATCTTTCCCAGGGATCGAGGGGTACGCCATCAGTAGGATGATGAAAAGAGTGGTCGCGCAAGCTCTACATCGACGATGTCGGCTGGGGTCCCGAGGCCAACTCAATCGAGTATGGGTACCGGGTCCCCTTCGGCAAGATTCATGTCTTCATCGGCAAGATTGGCGGATCTGAGCCTGAGCCAGCTCGGCACGTGCAACCCGTCGGGATTCAGGCTGGCCAGAAACACGTCTTCATCAGGTTCATGCAAGGCGAGGAACTTGCAGAAAATTCTGCGTCTGGAGGTGAGACTCTCGTCTATTTGGGTGATGAGTCCTCCACCAGCGATAGTTCGATCTATCAACTTCAGGACGGCGGGCTTGGGGGCTATACCGATGGCAACACTATTTTGGGCCCCTACAAGCCGCCATGCTGAGCCGCCATTTTCATGGCAGGGACAGCGCCGACTCTCAACTCTTCGGTGATTGGAGTGGCAATGACAACTGACCCAGCAGCCTCAACTGCTGGTGCATCCGGCTCAGTCAGATCACCGGTTCAGTTGTTGTCTGAACTACTGACCACCTTGATGAACCTGATGGCAATAGAGGTACTGCAGAAAACCAGGTGGAACGCTACACAGAGATTGCCAATATTTGGGAGCGGATGACTAAGGCCTAGGAGGATATCAATGCCGAAAGTGCCCGAACGGCCACGTTGCAGGCTCAGATGAATGCAGAGGCAGAGTGCCTGAAGGCAGAGGCTTGGTGGCTGAACCTTGATCAGAATGCTTCTAATGCAGTTCTTTGAAGGAGGCACTAGTTCTATTTACCTCCAAGTTATGAGCCCATGCATTTGTTAAACATGCTAGGGGCAGGCTCGAGTACTCCAGGAGCGTCAATTATACCCCAGTTAACCTCGGATGCACCTGGAAGCCAAGCGATGGCTCAAAATCACCGGCCAGAGCCGGTCCGGAGGGAAGAGCATGTTCTAGACCCGCATCGTGTCGAGGCTCCGCCGCAGCATTTTCTGACACAGCCGGGTCACTTCTCCAACCCGTGGATAACATGGTGGCAGCGGCAACCCGCCTTACGGCAATCACGATCATTGGCGAGTCACCGGTCGTGGTGGAAACTTGGAACACTATCGAGCTTCTGCAAACAGTGATTGCTCGGCAGGTGAATTATTCTTATAGTCGGCACCGTGTGCACTCTGCCCCATTGCCGAGCCGAAGTTACAGTAGGCATGCAGAGTTGCCAGTTGTCTCCAGCAGTGAGTGATGTCGTAACCCGCCTCAAGATGACCCGCCCCATAATGCATGAGGTTACTCTCAAGCAATTATGGATGGGGCAAGGGCCCACCGAGAGGCAGAGGTAGCGAACCAGGGGGCTTATCAGCCGCCCCTAGTCATACAGACAAATTCGGTAGGAGTTGGGTCAAGCACCAGAACCATTGGAGTGTCGTGTCTAGTGTAGGCTCTGCGTAATGAGCGCATGCCTAAGGACTTCAAGGATCCTCGCAAGGTGCCCAATTACATGGCGGATCTAGAAACCGATGGCTTGGATAGATAGCTATGAGTTGGCCATGGATATGTTGGATGTCAGCGATGCGGTATGCGCCAAGTACTTCACCATGATGTTGGAGGGGTCGGCTCATACATGGCTAAAGAACCTGCCCCCCCCCCCAATTCTATTAATACCTAGGAAGAGTTGAAGGAGCACTTCAACAAGAATTTCCAAGGGACCTGCAAGTAACCGGTGACTATTGTTTATCTGGAGCACTGTGTGCAGCATGGGGATGAGTCGGCCCATCATTGGGCTCGCCGGGTTGCCACCAATATTCATTCTTCTGGCAACATTGGAGCGGCTCAAGCTATGTTAATCTTGGAAAAGAACTTTCGCTTTCAGCCCCTTGAGCAGAAGTTAGGGCGTCTTAAGCGCAAATGCCAGGACATGGGCAATCTTATGGATGCCCTTACCAGATATGCCGAATCAGGTGGTACGTAGGATCCCAATTCTGATGAGGATAAATTTGGCAAAGGAAAGAAAAACGGTGGTGGCAAGGGTCAGCAATAGAATGGTTCTGGGCATAATGGTAATAGCCAAGGTAACAATGGTAAACACAAGTTCTCTGTCTGTGGGTCAAATTTTGTTGCTAACACCAACGTAGGGTATAAAAATCAGCACCGCAATGGCAAACAGCCATACACCGGTTTAAAGCCCAGGAACTATGAGGAGGCTCTTAATGCACCGTGTCCAAAGCATAGTTACCCTAACAAACTGTCTTCTCATGCTTGGAAGGATTGTTACATTATGAGGGAATATAGGAACCAGGCGTTCCAACAGAATCCTGGCAGTGGTAATGGGCTGCCCGGAGGGTCAGACTCAGGAGGCTTCCTAGGCGTCGGCTTTGGTAGTGGCGGCTCAAGCTCTATTTATCAAAACCAAGGGAACCATGGTGGTCATAATCATCATTCGGTTCATGGTAATCAGCAGCAGAATAATCAGTCTGGATATCATAGTAACCCTAAACACCTCAGCAGTGGCCAATACCATGTATTCACTACGAGCACCTGCAAGAGGGATTAGAAGGTTCTTAAGAGCGCGGTTGATATGGTTGAGTCGCAGTGCCATAGTATTTGAATTGGTCAGAGCACATGATCACTTGGAGCCGGGTGGATCACCCACCTCGTGTTGATAATCTGGGTTATCTGGCCCTGGTTGTAGCCCCTCAAGTGGGTAGTTACACATTCACTAAGGTGCTCATGGATGGTGGAAGCAACATCAACATCTTGTACTATGACACCTTTCGGTGGATGAATCTGACAGAGAAGGATCCCAAGCTGTCTTTCACAGTGTTTCACGAGGTGGTTCCTGGCAAGTCGGCTTATCCTATAGGGAAGATTGTGTAGGAACGAAGTATGTCTACCAGAGGGGATAAATGGGAGTTTTAATTTTTCTTTGGAGAAACTCAAAACCCACAGAACCTAGCAGCGGAGTGAATGACAAACAAACTACAGTGAACTAAAACCGAGTACCAAAAGGAAACTAAGTTGTGCATTGATACAAATCACACGAATGAAAATGCATTGAAGATAAATATGGGTGACACAGATAACCGAAGATGCTCGATGGCGACAAGGTATTTGTTCGACCAGTTCGTCCTTCTACGCAAGGACTACGTGTGGTTGGAGGGGCTATGACTTAACATGGAAGATAAACTCTCTTCACCCTATTCTCCTCGACAATCGATTTGTAACCCAATGCCGGTTACTCATGGTAGATACTTGAAGGCGATCTCCGAACCTTTACAGACTTCTTCTTCGAGAACCACAATCACTCTTGGTCTCTGAAGAAATTAACACCTAACCGTCTAGAGAGTTTGCAGCTCTCAAGAGTAATTGGCGGGGCATACTAAACATAGATTCGGGTGATTCTGAACCACTATCTAATTCTTCGGCTCTAGGGTTTTTTCTCTTGGTGGATTTTAAACTCAAATCCCTTAGAGAGTGGGTTGCTCAACAATCTCCTCAGAATCCAACGGAGCAGAGCCACTGGACAACACCGGCGCCGGGTGGCTATTTATAGTCGCAGCCTTCCCAGATGGGAAATGACCATTTTGGACACGATGTACCAATAGCCAACTGACACGTTCACAACAGCCGGGTCTGGAGCAACGGTAACATTACTTGAGGAACAAGTAATGCTAACTCCTCAGTCTGAGGCAAATCTCTCACAGCGAAGAAGACCTCAGTCTCTTGCTAGCAAGTATTTGCTTAGAGCACAATTCTCTCACAACTTTCACAGGATTCAAGTTTAGCATCGGAGAATCAAAGTTTCAAACACTACACCCCTCTTAATAGTATAGTGGTCCTATGAGTCAATGAAAGAAGAAGAATAACGAAACAAATGCTACATCTTCACTTCATCTTCATTCTCCTCGGACGCGGTCATTTTTCTTGGACAGATACTGAACCAACTGCTTCACTTCAGCAATTTTTAGGGTCACTCTTGTTTAACATCATCTTTAGTGATAACCTTCGCTGCAATGCAGGGAAATTATCTTCGTCATTTGTATCAAACTCCTCGATACATCAGGGACCTATTACTCTGTGCGCACTAGCAAACACATAAATCTTGTACTGTTTATGTCAACAAACTCCAAAACATAAGGGGCATATCATTGCACCAACAATTTCCCCCTTTTTGGACGGTTGTTGACAAAACAGATAATCATCAAAGTGAAAATAGATAAATGAAATGTAACTCACACAGGAGTGAACTTACGCTACTTGTCTCGATGATGAAATATACTCCCCCTTGATGTATGCAGGGTCAGACATATGATATGAAATTTTCTACAGTTCATTGAAGTATGTGGAGAATTTTCAATCAATCGAGGTAATGATTGGCACTGATGATATATAATCCATTGAGAATGTAGTGCAGTCATTCATAACTTCTAATAATAATTCCACCTATAAAACAAATGCTTCGAGAGAAAAAGTGTAGCAGGCAGGGTTATTAATATTACATCACAGATCAGAAGTTTTACATCAGAGCACAGATAGAGGCATAAAGCTCAGAAGTTTCAAAAGACTAGAACAAATATACACAGAGCAAATATATCAGAGAAAATCTATCGAAACTCGATGTAATTATCCCCTTTTTGTCAACTAGTGTTAAAAAGGTGATGAAGAACATGAGTGCGAAAGAGGTGAAATTGATTCACTCTGAGGCATCTCCTGAAGAACTGGCTGAAGAGGTATCTGATTTGGAGGTAGCTGGAATATCTTTATCATCAACAACATCAGATGTCCCTTCGAGACTTGCTTGAGTCTGAGAGGATGAGGGCATAGTGGGATCGTCTTGTTGATTCTTGTGGGACAGTGCATTTCCTTCAACGGTTTCTCAGTTGGAGAGGTAGCTTCTGATTCATCGAGCAACTTGCGCAGCTGAAATCAAAGTAAATCAGTTGTAGGCGCACGAGCTGGCAGAGCTGGAGTGAGACGATCTTGAAAATCTTCGGTAGAGAAACCTTCATCAATATACTCATAGAGTTCTTTAATATCTGAGTTGCTAAGTTGTTTCTTGGAGAAGAACTTCCGAAGCAATTTCCATAGGCGCTTTTTATTTTCAGCCATGGTCATATGCACAACTTTTGTACGGTTTGTTATGGCATTCAGTTCGGCAACCAAATGTTCTTTCTCTTGGCGATCCTCAACCATATGCTTCAATAGCAGTTGTTGAGTACACAAGCTCACTTCAAGGTGTGAAGGAGGTTGGGTATTTGGTTTGCGATCACGCTGAGGTAGCCGAGGCCCATCGAATGTATTGTGATAATCTGGAGGGATTAACACTAGTGCTTTGCCCAAAGAAAAATCTTCCATGACTTGCAATGTATCACGTACTGGAGGAATGAAGCTTTTGTGACTGACTTTCGCTATATATTCGGTGTGCATAGCATAATCAACCACTTTCTGAATCCACGGTGCAAAGACTTTGATGGTTTCCGGGTGCTAAGCAGAATCCATCAGTATGCGCAGAAACATGTTCTCGACATCGAAGATAAATCCTTGGGAGATGGCATGAATGGTGTTATGAAGAACATCAGATATAACATGTCAGTATTCATCCCGACCAGAGGACAGATGGTATATGTGAGCATGTGAAAGTGCAACTATCCCTAGGTGGTTTTGGTAATTCATAACAACATATAGCTCATTGAGCTAATGCTATTCCAAGACTATTATTTCAGGAAAGCTCAATGAATGGCATGGCATGGATGATGAAAGTGGATCCCTCAAGAATACTAATGACAAAGGATTGGCTCAAGCTCAAAAGCTCAAGACTCTTCATTTTACATTTTAGTGATCCAAGATCACATTGAGTCTATAGGAAAAGCCAATACTATCAAGGAGGGATGAGGTGTTGCTTAATGAGCCTCTTGCTTCATGTGCTTAGTGATATGCTCCAAAACCCTCAGCTACTTTCTCACATCCACAAATGACCTAAACCTAAAGCCAAAATCGGTCACACCGATTCTTTCTATCCGGTGCCACCGAGTTTGAATGTCATAGCCACTGCCACAAACCCTAGGCAAATCGGTTCTACCGATAGGGATCTCGGTCTCACCGAGATGGGATTGTAATCTCTCTGTTTCCCTTCGTAACGTTTCGGTCTAACCTAAGTGAGAGATCGATCCACCGAGATTGCAATGTAAATTCTCTGTTTCCCTTTTGTAACATTTCGGTCTCACCGAAAAAAGCAAATCGGTCCCACCGAGTTTACCTGACCAACTCTCTGGATAGCTTATTACCAAAATCGGTCTCACCGAGTTTGTGTAATCGGTCTTACCGAGATTACGTTATGCCCTAACCCTAACTGAATCGGTCTTACCGAGTTGCATGTCAGTCCCACGGAAAATCCTAACGGTCACTAGGTTTGCTAAATCGGTCTGACCAAGTCTGTTGAATCGGTCCCCCCGAGTTTGGTAAATTGTGTGTAACGGTTAGATTTCGTGTGGAGGCTATATATACCCCTCCACCTCCTCTTCATTCGTGGAGAGAGCCATCAGAACAAACCTACACTTCCAACTTACCATTTCTAAGAGAGAACCACCTACTCATGTGTTGAGGCCAAGATATTCCATTCCTACCATATGAATCTTGATCTCTAGCCTTCCCCAAGTTGCTTCCCACTCAAATATTCTTTCCACCAGATCCAAATCCTATGAGAGAGAGTTGAGTGTTGGGGAGACTATCATTTGAAGCACAAGAGCAAGGAGTTCATCATCAACGCACCATTTGTTACTTCTTGGAGAGTGGTGCCTCCTAGATTGGCTAGGTGTCACTTGGGAGCCTCCGACAAGATTGTGGAGTTGAACCAAGGAGTTTGTAAGGGAAAGGAGATCGCCTACTTCGTGAAGATCTACCACTAGTGAGGTAAGTCCTTCGTGGGCGACGGCCATGGTGGGATAGACAAGGTTGCTTCTTCATGGACCCTTCGTGGTTGGAGCCCTCCGTGGACTTGCGCAACCGTTACCCTTTGTGGGTTGAAGTCTCCATCAACGTGGATGTACGATAGCACCACCTATCGAAACCACGCCAAAGACATCCATGTCTCCAATTGCGTTTGAATCCTCCAAACCCTTCCCTTTACCTTCTTGCAAGTTGCATGCTTTAATTTCCGCTGCCTATATACTCTTTGCATGCTTGCTTGAATTGCGTGATGATTGCTTGACTTGTCCTAAAATAGCTAAAATCTGCCAAACTCTAAAATTGGGAAAAGGTTAAGTTTTTAATTGGTCAAGTAGTCTAATCACCCCCCTCTAGACATACTTCAAGGTCCTACAAGTGGTGTCAGAGCTTTGGTCTCCATTTGCTTTGATTTCCATAGCTTTTGGTGGTCATAGCCTTGGTTTCACAACCTAGGAGAGTATGGCGTCTAGCGAGGGAAATTATCACCGTAGAGGTCCTTACTTTGATGGTACTAATTTTGCTAGTTGGAAGCATAAGATGAAAATGCATATTCTTGGACATAACCCCACCATTTGGGAAATTATTTGTATTGGCTTGCAAGGTGAATTTTTTGATGGGAGAGAGCCGAACCGTGAAGCTAATGCGGAAGAATTGAAGATGCTGCAATACAACGCTCAAGCTTGTGATATCATCTTCAACGGATTGTGCCCCGAAGAATTCAACAAAATCAGCCGTCTCGAGAATGCAAAGGAAATTTGGGATACTTTGATTGATATGCATGAAGGTACCGACTCCGTCAAGGAATCCAAGTTGGATGTGCTCCAAAGTCAGCTTGACAAGTTCAAAATGAAGGATGGTGAAGGTGTCGCTGAAATGTACTCTAGGCTTGCTCTTATCACAAATGAGATTGCCGGCTTAGGAAGTGAAGAGATGACCAACAGATTCATCATCAAGAAGATCCTAAGAGCATTGGATGGAAAGTATGATACCGTGTGCATGTTGATCCAAATGATGCCAAACTACAAAGATCTCAAGCCAACGGAAGTCGTTGGAAGAATTGTTGCTCATGAGATGTCACTTAAGGATAAGGAGGAACTTCACAACAAGTCAAGTGGTGCTTACAAAGCCTCAAGTGAAGCCTCCACATCAAGTGAGAAACAAACCTTCAATGAAGAACTGAGCTTAATGGTGAAGAACTTCAACAAATTCGACAAGAGTAGAAGCAAAGAAACAAGCTCCAAGTCAAGGTCCTACAATGACAAAAGATCTTCTAGTCGAGAGCGAAATTGCTACAATTGTGGGAGACCCGGACACTATTCCAATGAGTGTACGGCACCCTACAAAAGAAGAGAAGATTCTCCAAGAAGAAGAAGCAAAAGAGAAGAATCACCACCAAGAGAGAGGAGGAGTAGAGATGATCATTATGAACGAAGACCCTCACGGAGAAGCAAGGATTCAGAAAGGAATGACAAGTCATCAAGGAGCTACACAAAACAAAGACATCAAGCTCATGTTGGTGAATGGGTATCCGGCTCCGACTCCGACAATCACTCCGAGAGAAGGTATCACTCCGACTCCGAATATACTCAAGATGAAGGTGTTGCCGGTCTAGCACTTGTGTCAACCAACTCCTACGACATATTTGATTCACCAAATGAAGGAATTGGAAGATGCTTCATGGCCAAAGGTCCAAAGGTAACACATCCTGAGTATGTTGATTTCGATAGTGATGAAGATGACTTGCTTGTGGATGATGATTTACTTGTTGACAACTCTAGTGATGAATACTATGATTAAACGTCAATTAATCATGCTAAAACAAATGACAATGATAAGGAGAAGATTGAGGTTCTAACTAAAGAACTAAACACTCTTAAGTTAGCTCATGAAACTATCTTCGAAGATCATCGAGAACTTTTAAGGGCTCATGAGAAGTTACACTTTGAAAAGCACAATCTTGAGAAAGAGCATGAGTTATTAAAGGCAATCAATTATGATCTCCGAAAGAAAAGTTCTTCTTACATTGCCAAGCGTTTTCTCTTATCTACTTACATGCCTCAAGTTAAATCTAGTAACAAGTACAAGAAAGATTCTTCCTCTAGTAGTAACAATAATAATGTCAAATCCAATATTGTTGCTTCTAGTAGTTCTCTTGATTCCACTAATGATTCTCTTAGCCAAGTTACACTTGAGCAAGAAAATAGCTTATTGAAGGGAATTATAGAGAAAGGTGTTTACAAGAGCCTTGCCGGGAGTAAGCAATTCGAGGAAATTGTACGCAAGCAAGGAAGGCACTGGAAGAATCAAGGTGTTGGTTTTGAACGAAAGTTCAATGCCAATGGAGTTGAGTGGGAAGAAGATCAATACACCAAGACGAAGTTTGTTCCTCGACAATAGAAGTATGATCCTACTTCCTTCAAAGGAACACAAGCACAAGATGATCTTCCACCACAAGACCACAAGAACAAAGGCAAGGACAAGCTTCAAGAAGAGATTCATGCATTTGAAGAAGGACCTAAGGCCTCGGTCAAGTGGGTTCCCAAGACGACGTCAAGTTCTACTTCATCAAGTACAGCTACAACTCCAAGGATTCCCATCAAGATGATGTGGATCCCTAAGAAGAAGAACTAGAGAGTTCTTGAGGGTGGCTCTGCTAACATTCTTCACTCATATCATTATGGCAAGAACAAGTGCAATCAACTTCCACATCTTGCACTAGTTCAAGGAGTCACAAACCCTCATGTTGGTAAGGCAAGGAACAAGGTAACCTAATGATTTCATGGACATGATCTTATGGGTGATTCACTCTATGTCTATGGATATTCTTGTTTGTTCCTTGTGGGACTAACCCATGTAGGTAAGTTGAAAGTACAACTCACTCCAAAGGATTGCTCCAAATGATCTACATCAACATTGAGCATCCACATCTTCAACACCTACATGAAGTCATCATCGACAAAACCCAAGGTTAGTTCATCCCTCTAAAAGGGGATCTCACATCTAGGGGGAGCTTAACTCTAAGAATTGAGTCAAAGCAACTCTAATGATGTGAACACATCAATGCATTATGTAAAAGTGGTAACCCCACTTGAGCTTAAACGATGAGTGTGACCTATGATCAAATGTTTTTCATTTGACTCCTAAGTCAATATACTCATATATAGATGACCTAGTCATCACCAATTGTTTGATAGATGCTAGAATTGGTTGTGCATGTTTTGCCACATATTTCATTTGCCGTCTTATTGTGTGAGCATGTTGGTGCATATTTTACTCATTCAAGGACATCCACTTGTTGTTTTGATTGATTGGCTTCTTTTTATTTTGCCAAGTGGATGGACAAGAATGCCTAAGAACCTTCCCTAGATATCTATGCTTTTCTCGTATCAAACTCTATTCATGCTACATCACAAAATTTGATCAAGTCAGATTTGAACCACTCTGTGTGAGGAGCACTCGGAGTCCCCGATTCGTCATAGACTTAAACTTCCAAAACTTCTTTGTGATTCTCGGTCTGACCGATTCCTCCATTTCGGTCCTACCGAGATCACTAAGTCGATCTAGGTTTTCAATCTCGGTGCAACCGATTTGAACTTTTCGGTCACACCGAGTTGCAGTAACTGTACACTGTTATGCATCTCGGTACCACCGAGTTGTTCCACTCGGTCACACCAATAGGGTCGGGATATATATAGTCACGGGAAAAACATAGGAAATTTCTCTGAACCCCTTCACCCGCCAATAGCTTGCTCTGCCTCCAGGGTCTCTAGATCGTCTCCTTGTCATCAGCCACCTCCTGTCGCTGGTCTCCGCCGCCGTCAACAGATTTCAACCCCGCCGTTGCCGCCGTAGCAAGTTCATCGCCAAGCTAGGGTATGGACTCGATCACTGTGCTATCCTTGTCCGATTCCTAGCACTTTGTGTTCTTATTGATTCTAGCCACGACTGAAACACTCCTATCCAGTCAATGCAATCCGTAGATTAGATGAGATTCGAAATTTTAGGGTTACATTTCCGCCGAAACCATCTCGGACCCACCGAGTTGAAAAACGCGGTCCCACCGATTTGGCTAACGCCATTGCACTAGTAACTCTCGGTCTGACCGAGAATTGCTAATCGGTGAGACCAATTTTAGGACTTTGTGAAACCCTAGCAGTCTCGGTGCCACCGAACTGTGACTCAGTCCAACCGAGTTCATCAGTTTAGGTTCCAAAACTGCTTCAGTATCACCGAGTTTGAAAATCGGTTGATTCGAAATGCTTTCTGTGGAAAACTAAAACTGAATTTTTTGAATCATTCTTTTGCAAAAATCTCTGCATTTTGTGATGCTCATCCACTCTATCTCATCTATAACTCTTCACAGGGTCAGCAGTCAGTGCTTGCAGCATGTCAGACCATAGTGACAGTCAGAACAGGGAAGAAGAGCAGATTCACATGAGTGAGGGCACTAGTCCCTCCAGTTCTTCAGATGATGGCAGCAGGAGCACCCCAAGCAACCTGCCTAAAGCTGCCACCACACAAAGGAAGAAGAGAACCTCAGATTCTGAGGATGAGGATTATAGAGCAGAAGAGGATGAGGCTACCTCCAAGAAGGTAGTGCTCAAAAAGGAGTATGCCTCAGCACATAACACTAAACCTGGACTCAATAGAAAGGTTCCTGCCAAGAGGACACCTATGTTGAAGGTCAGAGGATCTACTCAAGTGCCTGAGAAGTCTGAACCCAAAGAGGCACCTGCAAAGAGAGTCACAACTTCCAAATCCAAGAAAGTTCCCACTGGAGAAACTATGAAGTTTACCATTGAATCAGAGGATGAAACTGCTCAGGATAAGAAGAAGAAGAGAGCTAGAACCACTACTGCCCAGGTTCTTGGAAAGCCCTCAATGAGGAGAGACTCTAAAGAGGAAGAAGAGGTTGCTGCACCAGCACCCAAGGCACCAAAGCTTATGGGTGATGCGATTAGATCAGGGGCTGCAACATCAAAGCCCAAGGAAGCACCGAAAGCTGCCCCCAAGCCCAAGCTTGCACCAAAGAGGAATACCAGGAGTATTCCAGCTGCTGAGAAGAACAAGGCCCCAGTGCCTGAAGTTGCTGATGAGGAAGATGAAGAAGGACAAGTTCTGAGGAAGCTCAAGCCCAAGATACCAGACCACAATGATGTCCATCGAGTGGCTGAGGACATGAAGATCAGAAGAGACTCAGGGTTTAGGCTATGGAGGATGACAGATCCATATGCCACAAGGAGAAGAACTGCTGTTGATTACAGGTTCCATACAAAGGAACAGTGGGACTTCTATGAGACAATCTTGTTAGATAAGAAGCCCATAGTGTGTGATATGATGTGGGTCGACTGGACCTACATGAAAGACAATGAAGAGCACTATCCTGGAGTGCAAGACAGTTTTGTTGCTTGTGGAGTTGCAGATTTTGTTGGGCAAAAGTTCACCAACTGGAATGATGAACTCATTATGCAATTCTACTCCACATGATAGTTTGGATGTCTGAAGGTACAAGGTACCAGTCAACCATTGAGGAGTGGGCAAATCAAATCAATGCCCCAAAGGAGAATGAAGATGACTTGATGTCTATGCCAAGAAGAAGATGGACCACAATTCCATGGCACACATGTACAAGGAGATCCCAGACAAAGCCATTGAGACACATAAGTTTGGGTCAGTCCACTTTCTTCTGTCAGGGCTGCCCACAATCAACTGCATCCTAAGGCACACTCTATTGCCTAAGTCTGGTGACCACAACATGATGAGAGGGCATGCAATCAACATGTTGCATTTGTTTGATGTGCCACAGAAATTCAAGGTCATGAGCCTTATGGTTGAGACCATTAAGAGGACTGCAGCAGACCAAAAGAGGAGTTGTGGATATGCCCCTCAGATTCAGGAGTTGATTAACTCAAAGATGGGCATAGGCAAATATCTATTGGATAAGGAACATTTTCCTCTCTATCCAGACTTTGAGGACAATCAGGTTGTCATGAATGAGGATGAACCATTGTCAGTACAAGCTCAAGAGAAGAAGGAGAAGGCAAGGAAAGAGAAGGCTGCCAAGATGCCAACTCAAGAGGAGGCATCTGAGTATTTCTTGAAGAACAAGCAGGAGCAGCTTGGTTACTTGATAGCATCATCTCTGAGGATTGAGAAGGGATTGGCCACCCTCACTCAAAATCAGGAGAGCTTGGAAAGAATCATGGAACTAAAATTCCATGATCTAGATGTCAAAGTAACTGAGATTCAGTCAGTTGTGGAGCAGCTACAGGATGACATGCAGGAGAGGCAGGGCAAGACTACCACTAATGTATTTTCCAGAGTGCCTAGAGCTCAGAGGTCAGCTACAGTGCCTGTGACAGACACCAGAGCCACATCATCTGCACCAGCTACAGCTCCTACAGCTCTAGTGCAACCAGCTCCAGCATCAACTCCAGGTCCATCTACTTCAACTAAAGCCTTCATCCTTGGAGTTATCCGGACACCACCACCTGAAGATCAAGCCTGAGAGTCGATCTAGCACTATGCATTTTCTATGAACTTTTTGGTAACTTGTTGCCAAAGGGGGAGAAAATGTATAGATCATAGGCTTCGAGAGAGAGTGCTATTCTTTTTCTCTCTTGCTTTGATTTGGTGGTTAAACTTATTTGCTTTTGATTGTTTGAGATACTATGCTGTGAGACATTGATGATCATGTGTTTGATCATAAACTACAGTTATGCATGTTTGATGATATTATCTTATCTATCCTATGTGATCATTCACTTTGCTTGGTGATGAGTGCATGTATTCAATCTTTATCATTTTGAGCGCTCCACCAAGATGTATGTGACATGGAAGAGTAACCCATGAGCCTAATTCCTTGTGCATTTGCAGTCCAAAGCAAATCTTAAACTATGCACAAATTTAGGGGGAGCTCTTGCTTATCACATACTTCTCAAAGCGATGATGTTGTTAAATCTTATTATCTTTTGTCGAAGCTTTGATCTATATGTTGTCATCAATTACCAAAAAGGGGGAGATTGAAAGTGCAACTATCCCTAGGTGGTTTTGGTAATTCATAACAACATATAGCTCATTGAGCTAATGCTATTCCAAGACTATTATTTCAGGAAAGCTCAATGAATGGCATGTCATGGATGATGAAAGTGGATCCCTCAAGAATACTAATGAAAAAGGATTGGCTCAAGCTCAAAAGCTCAAGACTCTTCATTTTACATTTTAGTGATCCAAGATCACATTGAGTCTATAGGAAAAGCCAATACTATCAAGGAGGGATGAGGTGTTGCTTAATGAGCCTCTTGCTTCATGTGCTTAGTGATATGCTCCAAAACCCTCATCTACTTTCTCACATCCACAAATGACCTAAACCTAAAGCCAAAATCGGTCACACCGATTCTTTCTATCTGGCGCCACCGAGTTTGAATGTCATAGCCACTGCCACAAACCCTAGGCAAATCGGTTCTACCGATAGGGATCTCGGTCTCACCGAGATGGGATTGTAATCTCTCTGTTTCCCTTCGTAATGTTTCGGTCTAACCGAAGTGAGCGATCGGTCCCACCGAGATTGCAATGTAAATTCTATGTTTCCCTTTTGTAACATTTTGGTCTCACCGAAAAGAGCAAATCGGTCCCACCGAGTATACCTGACCAACTCTCTGGAAAGCTTATTACCAAAATCGGTCTCACCAACTTTGTGTAATCGGTCTTATCGAGATTACATTATGCCCTAACCCTAACCGAATCGGTCTTACCGAGTTGCATGTCTGTCCCACCGATAATCCTAACGGTCACTAGGTTTGCTAAACCGGTCTGACCGAGTCTGTTGAATCGGTCCCACCGAGTTTGGTAAATTGTGTGTAACGGTTAGATTTTGTGTGGAGGCTATATATACCCCTCCACCTCCTCTTCATTCGTGGAGAGAGCTATCAGAACAAACCTACACTTCCAACTTACCATTTCTGAGAGAGAACCACCTACTCATGTGTTGAGGCCAAGATATTCCATTCCTACCATATGAATCTTGATCTATAGCCTTCCCCAAGTTGCTTTCCACTCAAATCTTCTTTCCACCAGATCCAAATCCTATGAGAGAGAGTTGAGTGTTGGGGAGACTATCGTTTGAAGCACAAGAGCAAGGAGTTCATCATCAATGCACCATTTGTTACTTCTTGGAGAGTGGTGTCTCCTAGATTGGCTAGGTGTCACTTGGGAGCCTCTGATAAGATTGTGGAGTTGAACCAACGAGTTTGTAAGGGCAAGGAGATCGCCTACTTCGTGAAGATCTACCGCTAGTGAGGCAAGTCCTTCATGGGCGACGGCCATGGTGGGATAGACAAGGTTGCTTCTTCGTGCACCCTTCGTGGGTGGAGCCCTCCGTGGACTCGCGCAACCATTACCCTTCGTGGGTTGAAGTCTCCATCAACGTGGATGTACGATAGCACCACCTATCGGAACCACGCCAAAAACATCCGTGTCTCCAATTGCGTTTGAATCCTCCAAACCCTTCCCTTTACCTTCTTGCAAGTTGCATGCTTTAATTTCCGCTGCCTATATACTCTTTGCATGCTTGCTTGAATTGTGTGATGATTGCTTGACTTGTCCTAAAATAGCTAAAATCTGCCAAACTCTAAAATTGGGAAAAGGTTAAGTTTTTAATTGGACAAGTAGTCTAATCACCCCCCCCCCCTCTAGACATACTTCAAGGTCCTACAGCATGTGGTATAGAGTCTAATTGTCAAAAGTCAAATGCTCAGGCAAGGGAGGACCATTGTAGTCATGTATCTTCTCTTTATCCATGGTGCAACGGAAATCTTCATCGGAAATGGCATCAATGTTATGTACTCGAATTTATGTCTTGCCATGCTCAAAGTGAGGGAAACCAAAGTGAGACACAAAGTCTATTTCTGAGAATTTGATACGTTTAGCTTCGGTCATCCATTCCATGATCCACTTGGTTCTATCATATTCATCTCCAGAGATGTACAGTGTGGCATAGAACTTGAGTGTTATCTCTCTATTCCACGGGTGATGAAATGCAAAGACATGCGTGAGGCCAAAATCTTTGATATCTTTCAATACTTGAGTAAAGCGGTCAATGTTCTTCATTGTAGCGATGTCGGGGAACTCATGAGGAAATATCTTGCGGCTGTGATATAGAATTCGGGAATAATATATAGCATGTTCTTGAGTCCAGAACCGAGGAGATTCAGAGGTGCGAGGCTTGCTTTATGGACTCTCTTGAAAGAAAAGAGGATGAGTGTTCCGATTATAAAGAGGTCCTTTGATGCAAACGCCGATGGAAAATAGCGGCAGTTGCTCCCGAGGATATGGAAATCATTTCATTGCCATAAATGACAGAGTCAGAATGATGAGCAAAAACTGACTTTACTGCAGAAGGACCAACATCTGAAGTTCTTTTTGCAGTGTCGAGAGAAATTCACGATGGAGAAGGAGTAGACACTTTATCAGGCACTAAAGCTTTATCAGGCACTGGGGACTGGTGGGGATGTTCTTTGGTAGACGGTTGAGTTGCAGAGGGAGGAATCGATTCATTTGGTTCAACATGAGTTGGAGAAGCTTCGTGCTGAGACTGAGGAATTTCACCTTCTTCTGATACATTTTGTTGAGAGGGAATTTCTTCCTGAACAGGTGATGCCATAGGCACTGGTTAAGTTGGCCTTGGGAAAGTAGGAGCATTTCTTATTGGTTCATGAACGGGCAAGGGAACTGCACGCTCCGGAGAATTTTCCTTCTGGGGCATAGTTTCTGGAGACTCTTCTCTCTCGTAGGAGGAAGATGATACGTTTCCATTGTATCTATAATTTTTGATTGTTCCATGCCAATATTATTCAACTTTTATATACTTTTGGCAAGTTTTTATACTATTTTTTGGGACTAACATATTGATCCAGTGCCCAGTGCCAGTTCCTGTCTGTTGCAGGTTTTTTGTTTCGCAGAAACCCAATATCAAACGGAGTCCAAACGGGATAAAAACGGACGTAGAATTATTTTGGAATATTTGTGATTTTTGGGAAGAAGAATCAACGCGAAACAGTGTTCGGGGTGGCCACGAGACAGGGGGCGTGCCCTCCCCCTGGGCGTGCCCTGGACTCTCGTGGGCCACCCGTATGGCGGTTGACGCTCTTCTTTTGCCGCCAGAAAGCTAATTTTACGAGAAAAATCTGGGCGAAAGATTCACCCCAATCGGAGTTACGGATCTCCAGATATAAAAGAAACGGTGAAGGGGAAGAATCGGAGAACGCAGAAACAGAGAGATATATCCAATCTCGGAGGGGCTATCGCCCCTCCCACGCCATGGGAGACAAGGACCAGAGGGGAAACCCTTCTCCCATCTAGGGAGGAGGTCAAGGAAGAAGAAGAAGAAGGGGGGCTCTCTCCCCCTTTCTTCCGGTGGCGCCGGAACGCCGCCGGGGGCCATCATCATCACCGCGATCTTCACCAACACCGCTGTCATCTTCACCAACATCTCCATCACCTTCCCCCAGCTATATCCAGAGGTCCACTCTCCCACAACCCGCTGTACCCTCTACTTGAGCATGGTGCTTTATGCTTCATATTATTTTCCAATGATGTGTTGCCATCCTATGATGTCTGAGTATATTTTCGTTGTCCCACCGGTGATTGATGAATTGCTATGATTGGTTTGAGTTGCATGTTTATTATTGGTGCTGTCCTATGGTGCCCTCCGTGTCACGCAAGTGTGAGGGATTCCCGTTGTAGGGTGCTGCAATGCGTTCATGGTTCACTTATAGTGGGTTGCGTGAGTGACTGAAATACAAACCCGAGTAAGGGGATTGTTGCGTATGGGATAAAGGGGACTTGATACTTTAATGCTATGGTTGGGTTTTACCTTAATGAATCTTTAGTAGTTGCGGATGCTTGCTAGAGTTCCAATCATAAGTGCATATGATACAAGTAGAGAAAGTATGTTAGCTTATGCCTCTCCCTCAAATAAAATTGCAATAGTGATTACCGGTCTAGTAAAGTAGTCAATTGCTTAGGGACAATTTCACAACTCCTACCACCACTTTTCCACACTCGCTATATTTACTTTATTGCATATTTATCTAAACAGCCCCTAGTTTATGTTTACGTGCTCTTTATTTTCTTGCAAACCTATCCAACAACACCTACAAAGTACTTCTAGTTTCATACTAGTTCTAGGTAAAGCGAACACTAAGCATGCGTAGAGTCGTATCAGTGGCAGATAGGACCTGAGAGAGTATTTGTTCTACCTTTAGCTATTCGTTGGGTTCGACACTCTTACTTATCGAAAGAAGCTACAATTACTATGATGTTCAACAAATTGAAGAATTTGCTGCTTTTAAAGGTGCTTATGAGATTGCCTCTTTGATTGAAAAGTATGATGCTACTCTTTACAAATCTGAAAATTTTGCCATATTTCAATATTGTTATGATAATTATGCTTCTAATGCCTATGTTAAACCATATATTGAGGACTTCTCCGCTGTCCAAGAAGAGACTAATATTTTGCAGGAAGCTATGGAAGAAGAAATTGATGAAACAGTGAGCTCATTGGATGAAAAAGATGATGAGAAGAGCGAAGAACAAAAGGAGGAAGATCAGATTAGCTACCCATGCCCACCTTCTAATGAGAGTAACCCTCCAACTCATACATTATTTAATTCCCCTTCGTGCTTACCGACGGATGATTGCTATGATCCCTTGAATTTGTTTGAAATATCCCTTTTTGATGATGCTTGCTATGCTTGTGGCCAAGATGCCAATATGAATTATGCTTATGGAGATGAACTTGCTATAGTTCCTTATGTTAAACATGAAATTGTTTCTATTGCACCCACGCATGATAGTCCTATTATCTTTTTGAATTCTCCAAACTACACTATATCAGAGAAGTTTGTGCTTATTAAGGATTATATTGATGGGTTGCCTTTTACCATTGCACCTGATGATTTTGATGAATATAATATGCATGTGCTTGCTGCTCCTACTTGCAATTATTATTAGAGAGGAACTATATCTCCACCTCTCTATGTTTCCAACACGATAGAATTGCAAGAAACTGCGTATACTATGCATTGGCCTTTACTTGGTGTGCATGAATTGTTCTTTTATGACATGCCAATGCATAGGAAGAGAGTTAGACTTCGTTGTTGCATGATATATGTTACTTTGTGCTCACTACTAAATTACAAATCATTGTTAATTAAAATTGGCTTTGATATACCTCGGGATCCGGGTGGATTCATTACTTGAGCACTATATGCCTAGCTTAATGGCTTTAAAGAAAGCGCTGCCAGGGAGACAACCCGGAAGTTTTAGAGAGTCATTTATTTCTGTTGAGTGCTTTCATATAGTTTAAAAACAAAAAAAATAAAGAGGGGGACCTAAAAACTTTTCAAAAAGGAAAGTGAAAGTGAGAGAGACAAACATTGTTGAAGTGGGGGAGCTCCTTGAACTTTGTTCATGCTCACGGAAACTTTGTGAACCTTGATTACAGAAACTTTTCAACAAAAATAATTATCCCCTTTGTACAATTCCATTTTATTATAAAAATAATGTGCTAAGGTTTGCCTTTAGGATGTTTACAATGCTTGTTGGTTTGTACGGTGGAGGACATAAACTTTGGCTGTCGTGCGCGATTTTACATTTTTAACTGGAACGTCAATTGGTTCTGATTCCTTTTGCATTGTCTTTCTATACAACTTTTTTATTTTTCCTAATTTTGGTAGAATTGTTGGGGTACCATAAGTATGGTGGATGTTCAGATTTCTACAGGCTGTTCTGTTTTTGACAGATTCTGCTTTTAATGCATAGTTTGCTTGTTTTGATGAATCTATCAATTTATACTAGTGGATTAAGCCATGTAAAAGTTATATTACAGTAGCACAATGCAAAAACAAAATATTAATTGGTTTGCAACAGTACTTAGAGTGGTGATTTGCTTTATTATACTAACGGATCTTAACAAGTTTTCTGTTGAAGTTTTGTGTGGATGTAGTGTCTAATCGAGGATGTCTCGATATGAGGAAAAGGAAGAGAGGCAAGAGCTCAAGCTTGGGGATGCCTGAGGCACCCCAAGTAAATATTCAATGAGACTCAAGCGTCTAAGCTTGGGGATGCCCCGTAAGGCATCCCCTCTTTCTTCAACAAGTATCGGTATGTTTTCGAATTCGTTTCGTTTATGCATTATGTGCAAGTCTTGGAGCGTCTTTTGCATTTAGTTTTCACTTTTCTTTTATGCACCATACTGGTATGAGATAGTCCTTGGTTGATTTATAGAATGCTCATTGCAATTCACTTAAATCTTTTGAGTATGGCTTTATAGAATGCTTCATGTGCTTCACTTATATCATTTGAAGTTTGGATTGCCTGTTTTTCTTCACATAGAAAACCGCCATTTGTAGAATGCTCTTTTGCTTCACTTATATTTGTTAGAGCATGGACATATCTTTTGTAGAAAGAATTAAACTCTCTTGCTTCAATTATATCAATTTAGAGAGATGACAGGAATTGGTCATTCACATGGTTAGTCATAAAATCCTACATAAACTTGTAGATCGCTGAATATGATATGTTTGATTCCTTGCAATAGTTTTGCGATATAAAAGATGGTGATATTAGAGTCATGCTAGTGGGTGGTTGTGGATTGTAGAGACACTTGTGTTGAGGTTTGCAAGTCCCGTAGCATGCACGTATGGTAACTGTTGTGTGACAAATTTGAAGCATGGGGTGTTTCTTTGATTGTCTTCCTTATGAGTGGCGGTCGGGGACGAGCGATGGTCTTTTCCTACAAATCTATCCCCATAGGGGCATGCGTAGTAGTACTTTGCTTCGAGGTCTAATAAACTTTTGCAATAAGTATATGAGTTCTTTATGACTAATGTGAGTCCATCAATTATACGCACTTTTACCTTTCCATCATTGCTAGCCTCTTCGGTGCCGTGCATTGCCCTTTCTCACCTTGAGAGTTGGTGCAAACTTCGCCCGTGCATCCAAACCCCGTGATACGATACGCTCTATCACACATAAGCCTCCTTATATCTTCCTCAAAACAGCCACCATACCTACCTATCATGGCATTTCCATAGCCATTCCGAGATATATTGCCATGCAACTTCCATCATCATCATATACATGACTTGAGCATTCATTGTCATATTGCTTTGCATGATCGTAATATAGCTAGCATGATGTTTTCATGGCTTGTCCATTTTTTGATGTCATTGCTATGCTAGATCATTACACATCCCGGTACATCGCCGGAAGCATTCATATAGAGTCATATCTTTGTTCCAGTATCGAGTTGTAATATCGAGTTGTAAGTAAATAAAAGTGTGATGATCATCATTATAGAACATTGCCCCATAAAAAAAGAAAAAGAAAAAAAAGAAAAAAAAAAGGAAAGGACAAAGAAGCCTAAATGAAAAAGGGGGCCAAAGAAGCCCACCCAAAAAGAAAAGAAAAAGAAAAAGAAAAGGGGCAATGTTACTATCCTTTTTCCACACTTGTGCTTCAAAGTAGCACCATGTTCTTCATATAGAGAGTCTCTTATGTTGTCACTTTCATATACTAGTGGGAATTTTTCATTATAGAACTTGGCTTGTATATTCCAACGATGGGCTTCCTCAAATGCCCTAGGTCTTCATGAGCAAGCAAGTTGGATGCACACCCACTAGTTTCTTTGTTGAGCTTTCATACATTTATAGCTCTAGTGCATCCGTTGCATGGCAATCCCTACTCCTCGCATTGACATCAATTTATGGGCATCTCCATAGCCCGTTGATTAGCCGTGTCGATGTGAGACTTTCTCCTTTTTTGTCTTCTCCACATAACCTCCATCATTATATTCTATTCCACCTATAGTGCTATATCCATGGCTTGCGCTCATGTATTGCGTGAGGGTTGAAAAAGCTGAAGCGTGTTAAAAAGTATGAACCAATTGCTCGGCTTGTCATTGGGGTTGTGCATGATGGGGGCATTTTGTGTGACGAAAATGAAGCATGGCCAAACTATATGATTTTGTAGGGATAAGCTTGCTTTGGCCTTGTTGTTTTGAAAAGACATGATTGCTTTATTAGTACGCTCGAAGTATTATTGTTTTTTTATGTCAAATGATAGACTATTGCTTTGAATCACTTGTGTCTTAATATTCATGCCATGATTAGACATACGATCAAGATTATGCTAGTTAGCATTCCACATCAAAAAAATTATCTTTTTTATCATTTACCTACTCGAGGATGAGCAGGAATTAAGCTTGGGGATGCTGATATGTCTCCGTCATATCTATAATTTTTTATTGTTCCATGCCAATATTATTCAAATTTTATATACTGTTGGCAACTTTTTATACTATTTTTTGGGACTAACATATTGATACAGTGCCCAGTGCCAGTTCTTGTCTGTTGCAGGTTTTTTGTTTCGCAGAAACCCAATATCAATCGGAGTCCAAACGGGATAAAAACGGGCGGATAATTATTTTGGAATATTTGTGATTTTTGGGAAGAAGAATCAACGCAAAACGGTGTCCGGGGTGGCCACGAGATAGGAGGGCGCGCCCTCCCCCTGGGCGCGCCCTGGACTCTCGTGGGCCACCTTTAAGGCGTTTGACATTCTTCTTTTGCCGCAACAAAGCTAATTTTACGAGAAAAATCTGGGCGAAAGATTCACCCCAATCGGAGATACGGATCTCCAGATATAAAAGAAATGGTGAAGGCGAAGAATCGGAGAATGCAGAAACAGAGAGATAGATCCAATCTTGGAGGGGCTATCTCCCCTCCCACGCCATGGGAGCCAAGGACCAGAGGGGAAACCCTTCTCCCATCTAGGGAGGAGGTCAAGGAAGAACCATAAGAAGGGGGGCTCTCCCCCCCTTGCTTCCGGTGGCGCCGGAACGCCGCCGGGGGCCATCATCATCACCGCGATCTTCACCAACACCGCCGTCATCTTCACCAACATCTCCATCACCTTCCCCCATCTATATCCAGCGGTCCACTCGCCCGCAACCCGCTGTACCCTCTACTTGAACATGGTGCTTTATGCTTCATACTATTTTCCAATGATGTGTTGCCATCCTATGATGTCTGCGTAGATTTTCGTTGTCCCACCGGTGATTGATGAATTGATATGATTGGTTTGAGTTGCATGTTTTATTATTGGTGCTGTCCTATGGTGCCCTCCGTGTCGTGTAAGCGTGAGGGATTCCCACTGTAGGGTGCTGCAATGCGTTCATGATTCGCTTATAGTGGGTTGCATGAGTGACTGAAACACAAACTCGAGTAAGGGGATTGTTGTGTACGGGATAAAGGGGACTTGATACTTTAATGCTATGGTTGGGTTTTACCTTAATGAATCTTTAGTAGTTGTGGATGCTTGCTAGAGTTCCAATCATAAGTGCATATGATCCAAGTAGAGAAAGTATGTTAGCTTATGCCTCTCCCTCAAATAAAATTGCAATAGTGATTACCGGTCTAGTAAAGTAGTCAATTGCTTAGGGACAATTTCACAACTCCAACCACCACTTTTCCACACTCGCTATATTTACTTTATTGCATCTTTATCTAAACAGCCCCTAGTTTATGTTTACGTGCTCTTTATTTTCTTGCAAACCTATCCAACAACACCTACAAAGTACTTCTAGTTTCATACTTGTTCTAGGTAAAGCAAACACTAAGCGTGCGTAGAGTCATATTAGTGGCTAATAGGACTTGAGAGAGTATTTGTTCTACCTTTAGCTCCTCGTTGGGTTCGACACTCTTACTTATCGAAAGAGGCTACAATTACCCCCTACACTTGTGGGTTATCAGAGGAGCATTCTTTGTTGCAATTTTCTTCTTCTTCTTTTGCTTCGTCTGAGCAGATTGATCAATATGCCCTTTGACAAGATTATTGTAGCCAGTGGCTTGAGCTTGATGATCGATGTAGATCTAGCGAACAATTTGATCTAGGTCAGAATGAAATCCTAGTCTCCTATTCCGAAGGATAGTCAAAGCTTTAATGACATCCAGATATGATTCTTCGAGTTGTTTGATGACAAACTTGGAATCCGTAGCCTCCATACGGTTGTCAAGCTCATTAAGCTGGGTAGTGAGATCATTGATCTCAACAAAATCATCTTTCATGTCTCGAACCAGATCAGTTGTTTGAGCAATTACTTCGGAGGGGATGGGAAAAGATGCCAATTCTCCATCAAATAGGTTCTCCACAAATCTATCAAGGTGCTCCATAATAAACACTAGATTGAAGTATTGAGGTGCACCATAGTGATCATTTGTCTACATAATAGGAGCAGTTTGGACTACATTTTGCTCGGTTGGAGGGATAGAATCCAATGGTTGTGTCAAGTTTGGAGAAAATTGAGAAGCCTTTTCTTTCACAACATCAGCTCGTGGAGCATTTTGCTCGGTAGAAGGAGCTGTGATCTTCTTCACCTTAGGCTTTGGAGTTTTCTCTCCTGGCTTAACTATACTTACTGGAGCTTCAACAACTAAGTCTTGCTTTTCAATGGCCTCGGGATGAGGGGTTGTATTCACATGATCTACCATGGTGACTGTGGTACATGGCGTTTTCCTCTTCAAAGAAATCGCCTTCGGAGGTGTTCTAATTCTTGAGCTTGCGTTGGTTTTTTCCCTCGAAGAGGAAAGGGTGATGCAGCAAAGTAGAGATAATTATTTCCCTCGGACAGAGAACCAAGGTATCAATACAGTAGGAGACAATGCACAAGCCACTGATACCTACACAAACAATCAAACAACTTGCACCCAACGCGATAAAGGGGTTGTCAATCCCTTCACGGTCACTTGCAAAAGTGAGATCTGATAGAGATAGATAAACAAAACATAAAATATTTTTGGATTTTTTGGTTTAAAGATCTGAAAGTAAAAGATTACAAAATAGTAGATCAGAAACTAATATGATGGAAATAGACCCGGGGGCCATAGGTTTCACTAGAGGCTTCTCTCATGAAGGCAAATAATACGGTGGGTGGACAAATTATTGTCGAGCAGTTGATAGAAAAGCGCAAAGTTATAATGATATCCAAGGCAATGATTATGAAATATAGGCATCACGTCTGTGTCAAGTAGAATGACTCCTGCGTGCATCTACTACTATTACTCCACACATCGACCGACTCCTGCCTGCATCTAGAGTATTAAGTTCATGAAGAACATGGTAACGCTTTAAGTAAGATGACATGATGTAGAGGAATAAACTCAAGCAATATGATGTAAACCCCATCTTTTAATCCTCGATGGAAACAATACAATATGTGCCTTGCTGCCCCTACTATCACTACGAAAGGACACCGCAAGATTAAACCCAAAGTTAAGCACTTCTCCCATTGCAAGAAAAGCCAATCTAGTTGGCCAAACTAAACCAATAGTTTGAAGAGAATTGCAAAGATATCAAATCATGCATATAAGAATTCAAAGAAGATTCAAATAATATTCATAGATAAACTGATCATAAATCCACAATTCATTAGTTCTCGGCAAACACACCACAAAAGAATATTACATCAGATAGATCTCCAAGAACATCGAGGAGAACATGGTATTGAGAATCAAAGAGAGAGAGAGAGAAGAAGCCATCTAGCTACTAGCTATGGACCCATAGGTCTGAGGTAAATTACTCATGCTTCATCGAAAGGGCAATAGATTTGATGTAGAAGCCCTCCATGATCGAATCCCCCTCCGGCAGGATGCTGAAAAAGGCCCCTATATGGGATCTCGGGGGAACAGAAGGTTGCGGCGGTGGAAAAGTGTTTTAGTGGATGCCTCTAGTGGTTTGGGAATATATGTGAATATATAGTAGGAAGATCTAGGTCAGGGGGTCACGGAGGGGCACACAAGGTAGGGGCGCGCCCTACCCCCTGGGTGCGCCCTCCCCCCTTGTCGTCGCCTCGTGGCTCTTCTGACTTGGTTTCCAAGTCTCCTGGGTGTCTTCTGGTCCAAGAAAAATCGTCATGAAGGTTTTATTCCGTTTGGACTCCATTTGGTATTCCTTTTCTGTGAGGATCAAAAACAAGGAAAAAACAGAAACTGGCACTGGGCTCTAGGTTAATAGGTTAGTCGCAAAAATAATATGAAATAGCATATTAATGCATACGTTGGAGACGTGTCAAGGTGCTATTGGAACTGCACTTGCTCAAAGATCGGGAAGTATGGTGGAATTAGTGATGTTTACTTGCTTGGAAAGAGTTGCATCAACTTCTTATCTAGTGAGTGGAGGATCATCTTGATCGGAGGAATCATTTTCATCATTTCTCTCAGCTGGCCTTCTCTTTGATGTCCTCTTCTTCTTCAAAGCAGCAGATTTGGGATCATGTTTGTGCTTTGAACGGTGTTCAGATTTTCGTTCATCCCTTCGCTTGTCAATATCAGACTTGATAAGGAGATGGTTTTCTTCTTCGTGAGCTTGTTCTTTCTCTGCCTTCTTGGCTCTCTTTTCAGCATTCCTCAGGCGCTTGGCCTTTTCATCGGGAAATGAGTCTGGTGTCATAAGAGACGACTCATGTGCATTTGGTGGTGGCGGTGGTCTAACTTGGGGATCACACGCTTGGACAAGACAAATTTCACGATAGCCACCCCACGGAGGATGGAAAGCAAAGTTCTTTGCACCGAGGATGAATCATTTCATAGCTAAACCACTTATGTACCCAATGACGTCGAATATTTTGCAGACGCCTTCTTTTCTCTGCAGATCTTTCTCATGGAACAGTTTTGTAGTCGTCATGAGAAATATACTGAGCTGAATTTGCGAATGGTTCCTGCATCCTCACTTTTTCTTTTGGTGTATCTGCTTCTTGCTCATCTGCATTTAGCTCATGCCTTTTTATTTTGCTGGTGGATGGGCCTACCGTTGGGCCCTTTGCATTTGGTGCCTTAGACTCGTCCGTTGTACCCATCATTACCTCATCTGCATCAGCCATGCTCATCAGTCAAGCAGAATCCTCAATGGAATGCATCCACCTGTAAATTAGAATATAAACAAGGGAAATGGGGACAGGGTCACAAATGCTCACAACAAATAATTTTCGGAACAAAAAGGCATTTGAGGAAAAATAAGATGTAGACTTTGAGAAATGTTTCGAATGAAGGAAATGTATAGAACGAACTATTAGGTCTGAAGAATATACTAGACAGCGTGCTAGGCATTCCATTCAAGGGAAACGAAATGCAAACCCTAGATCTGAAGTGATTCGGATGCGACGAACAACTACAAACCACATCCACTAGTGACGGTAAAAACCTAGATCTAAGATATGCGGTAAAATTGGAGAAAAATAACCACGGATGAACTCGAAACGTGAAGAATGGATGCCCGAGTTTGAACCACATGTACCCTACCTTGGTGACGTGCAGTAGCTACGGCGACGCGGGGAAGATGTCCCACGATGGCGTGGAAAGACTCCAGTGATCACTTTCCAGCAATGAAGCGGCGAAGAGGTCATCGGCATTAAGCTCAAGGTGGAGCGCTGCGGCGAGGGTTTCAGCGGAGTGGAGGTGAGGTGAAAGAGAAGTGAACTGGAGAAGGAGGGGTGTGCAGTTTTTATATGCAAGGGGAATTAACCGTACGCCGTGAATTTGATCGAACGGACTCTGTTCAGGGACTATTGCGATTCAATGGACAAGATGGAGTGGCAGTTGATGTATTGCACGTGGCAACCATCATAAAAGATCGTGGTCCTGACTTGGGTGGGAAACCCCAAATTTTGGACAACTTTTGCCAAAAGAGATTAACGTTCGGACCAAATCTTAATCGTGGTCAAGGACACCAGATAAAGTTTCGTTCCAGATTAAATTTAGCATTTGTAATGGATCAGCATAGACTGGAAGATATAGAGCAGAGGGAAAATAGAGTCCTAGACATTTCACTCAGACAGATAAACACAAATGCCCGAACAAATAGCTATGAGAGAAATGCATTTGGACAAACACAAAAACATTTTCGATCGAAAATAAATCCAATGAAAGAAAATTGTCGTGGTGTAACCCACCGTATAAGAACTGTATGACCCCGAGCATCACACAATTATCATGGCACCCGATTAGTCTAGTTCTTCGTTAATGTATTCAATCTCAGAAAGAAAATTTCACTTTGTCGAAATTTTCGAACTCTTTGAGTGTTATGCACCCATTCCTTCAAAGATGTGGAAGTGTTAGCACGGGTGCCGAGTCCAGCTTATTGCATGTTTGTGAAGTCTAGGATATTTAGCTCACATCGTAACACACAGAATCTTTTTGCATCGAGAGGCTTGGTGAAAATATCAGCGAGATTGTCTTTGGTCTTGACGTGGTTGATGAAAATATCCTCTAGAGCAACATGATCGCGAATGAAATGATGTCTGATGGCAATATGCTTCGTGCGAGAATGCTGCACAGGATTATGTGCAATTTTGATGGCACTCTCATTGTCACAAGATAGAGGAATATGCTTGACATTGATGCCATAATCCTTTAGTGTCTGCTTCATCCACAATAACTGAGTGCAACAAACGCCAACAACAATATATTCGGTATCAGGCGTGCAAAGAGATACACAATTCTGCTTCCTTGATGACCAACAGACAAATGATCTACCGAGGAAATGGCATGTCCCCGAAGTAGATTTCCTGTCAACCAAGTCACCAGCCCAATCCGAGTCCGAATATCCAACAAGATCAAACTGTGCTCCCTTAGGATACCATAAATCTAAGGTGGGGGTGTGAGCCAAATATCTCAGAATGTGCATGACCGCTTGGTGATGTGATTCTTTCGATGCACTTTGATAGAGGGCACACATGCAAACACTCAACATAATGTCAGGTATGGATGCACATAGATAAAGATGAGAACCAATCATAGAACGATAGGCCTTCTGATCGTAATCCTTACCATACACATCCGCATCTAGCTTACCGTCCGTGGGCATAGGGGTGTTATAGCCCTTCATTTCGGAATGTTGCATTTTGAACTCCTTCAAGCATTCTTTCAGATATCTCTCCTAAGGTATGAAAACTCCATTTGCCTGTTGACGAATTTGCAGTCCAAGAAAGAACTTGAGTTCACCCATCATAGACATTTGATATTTATCGGATATCATTTTCCGAAACTCTAAGCTGCAAACATTGTTAGTACAGCCAAAGATAATATCATCCACATAGATTTGACATACGAATAGATCATTATCAACAACACGAGTGAAAAGTGTAGGATTAGTGGTCCTGGCTTGAATCCTTTATCGAACAAAAACTTCTCCAAGGTGTCATACCAAGCTCGAGGGGCTTGCTTCAGCCCGTATAGAGCCTTTTTCAACCTGAAAACTTTGCTAGGAAACTCGGGATGTTCAAAGCCAGGTGGCTGTTTAACATAAACTTCCTCATCAATTTCACCATTGAGGAAAGCACTTTTCACATCCATTTGATAAAGCAAGGTATCATTGTAATTTGCATAAGCGAGAAGAATGTGAATAGCCTCAAGGCATGCAACATGAGCATATGTCTCACCGAAATCAATACCCTCTACCTGTGTGTACCCTTGAGCAACAAGACGTGCTTTATTTCTCACCACAATGCCATTTTCGTCTTGCTTATTGTGGAAAATCCATTTTGTGCTGATGATATTGTGCTTCTTAGATTCCGGTCTGTCAACCAATTCCCACACATCATTTAGTTCGAATTGCACCAACTCCTCTTGCATGGCATTCATCCAATATGGATCATTCATGGCTTCTTCATACTTGGTAGGTTTTGCCAATGAAACAAACGAGAAATTGCCACAGTAGTTAGCCAAACAAGTGCGTGAACGAGTTGTGGGTCGATAACCTAGGTTCTCAAGTTCATCGAGAATTAATGAAGGGTCAACTCGATTAGCCACTTGAGGATGAGCATTTTCTTCGTGATGATTATTGTCATTTTTCATCAGCATCAGCATTTGTGTTATCATTCCCTTTGGGATTACCATTTTGATAGGCATTTAGATTTTGATTTCTATTTCCATTCCGAGGAGGATTTGCTTCAGTGGTGGCTTGACGAGTTATCCTTCGAGTCATAAGAGCATCGTCATCAAAGGATTCGGGTGCATTTCCTTCAACAAGCTTGATGCTTCCAATAGCCATTTGCCGAATAGCATCTGGTATCAATGGTTCATCTATCACATTTGGTAGGTGCTCCTTTTGGGAGCCGTTAGATTCATCAAACCGCACATTTACCATTTCCATAACTTTCATGTCGTGAGAGTTATAGACACGATACGTATGTGAGTTTGAGCCATAACCAAGAAGAAAACCTTCATGTGCCTTGGGTGCAAACTTGGAAGAATGATTCATATCAAGAATGTAACAAGGTGCACCAAAAACACGTAGACAACAAACATTCGGTTTCTTGCCAGTGATAAGCTCATATGATGTTTTCTTAAGGAACTTGTGAAGATAAACACGATTGATAACATGACAAGCAGTGTTAATAGCATCAGCCTAGAAGTGAATAGGAGTTTTGTACTCACTGAGCATTGTTCTTGCCATTTCAATGAGAGTTCTGTTCTTTCATTCAATAACTCCATACTGTTGGGGAGTGTATGCGGTAGAGAACTCATGAGTAATACCATGTTCATCAAGAAATTCAGCAATATGAGTATTTTTTAACTCAGTTCCATTGTCACTTCTGATGTGCTTAATTTGCACATCATATTCATTCTAGGCCTTCTTAGCAAAGCTTTTGAGGATATCTTGAGTGTAGGTTTTATCTTCGATAAAGAATACACAAGTGTATCGAGAGAAATCATCAAAAATAACCAGACCATAATGACTGTCACTGAAGCTTGCATAATTTTGAGGACCGAATAAATCCATATGAAGAATTTCCAATGGTCTTGTTGTGGTCATAACTGTCTTGTATGAATGATGCTTCTTAGCCAATTTACCAGCCTCACATGCAGCACAAAGATGATTCTTGTCGAATTTTACATCAGGAATGCCACAAAGATGATTTTTCTTCACCAGATTCTGCAAATTTCTCATACCTGCATGACCAAGTCTTCGGTGCCATAGCCATCCTTCGTTTATTTTTGCAAGCAAACAAGTTTGCACTGAGGGACCCTTAGAAAAATCCACAATATACATATCACCTTTTCTATGTCCCTCAAAGACGAAGGAATTGTCAGTGGCCATAAAGACAATTCATTTGGAGATGGAGAAGAGAACTAGAATTCCTAGATCACATAGCTTGCCAACTGACATAAGATTGAATCCAAGAGACTGAACAAGCAAAACATCATCAATGTACTTATCCTTGGATATGGCAATTTTACCTAGCCCAATTACCTTTCCTTTGTTGTTGTCGCCAAAAGTGATATATTTCAGAGGAGAAGCAGATAAGTTGGGGTCGACAAACAACGACTTGTCTCCGATCATATGACTAGTGCATCCACTATCTATTATCCATTCGATACACCTAGAGACATAGTCATGCAAAAGAATTAGGCTTTCTTAACCACCCACATCTTTGCAGGTGGCTTCGAAACAGTAGAGTGAGCAGGATAGGATTTCTTTCGATAAGCATAATTGTTGCTCGATGAGGTATGTGCATAATTGAGAGAGTAAGCACTAAAACTCCTTCCAAAAGCATGAGTATAATGATTGAATGAGGTATGCATGTACTCATTCTTTCGAGCATTTTGAGCCTGCACAGTTAGTAATGTGGTTATAGGTAATGTTTCAATAACTTTCTTAGGCACCCATATAGCTTTCTATGGGGGGCCATTCCTGCTGTTTGGCAAAACATAGCAAGCAACAGCCTCAGCATGTTGATTTTTGAACAACTTATAGTTTTCCAGAGAATCATCATCATGATATTCAGGGATGGGAGAGTCATATCCCGAGAGTAATGCTGGATCGAGCATTTTGCTCTTTGCGGGAACCCATGCAGTTTGAGGATATTGGTGAGGTTCCCAGTAAGTTCCATTCTCATTCAGTTTCCTTTCGAAACTGATGCCTTCTTTCCTGGGATTATTGTGAAGTATGGATTTCTTCAAAACATCACAAAGGGTTTGATGCCCTTTGAGAGATTTCAACATTCCTGTCTGAAGAAGATCCTTTAACCTAGCATTTTCATTAGAAATAGAGCCATTTTCCTTGACAGAGGGGTTAGCATTCAGAAATGATTCAGCATTTGATTTTGCATTGGTTCGTTCAAGACATGTTAAGCAAGGTGGAACAAACACTTCGGGTTTTTCTTTAAGTTGTTGGGTGAGAAGAGAATTTCCTCATGAGCCTATCTCAGTGCCTCGAGTTCCGGTTTCCTTTTCAGGTAATCATAGGTTAATCTTTTGTGGTCCGCCGAAAGAAAATCATGTCGGGTTCATCCATCTATGACTTGAGAGTAGAATACTCTTTGGTTAGTGACAGATTTTTCTCCATCTCCTCAACCAACAACCGTTCAAATTTCCTGATGGTTTTCTCAATTTTTTTAAGAGAGTTTTGTTGAATATTAGTAATTTTGATTAACTTTGCATGGTCATCCTCATCAGAAGAATACTGATCACTAGAGTGAATCTTGTGATTTTTATAGGATACCTTTTCCTTTGAAGCTTTGGCCATGAAGCAATAGGCAGGAGATTCATCTTCGCTTGATGGATTCCTGAAGAAGTTTGTTGAGGGAGAGGAGGCACATGCTATGCCAGCCATGCCGGAGTTGGAATCCTCATTGTGTTCTTATTCTTCTTCGGAAGCTGATGATTCTTATTCATCAGAATCCATTTCCTTGCCGATGTACGCCTTGGCCTTGTGAGAGGTATTCTCGTAGTTGGAGGAGGACTTGAAAGGGTTCCTTGATGAAGATCTTGACGAGGATTTTGAAGTGGAGTTGTCCTTCTTCTTGAAGAATTTTTTCATTTTCTTCTCTTCATCGAAGTCGTGGTTCTTGCTTTTGCTTTTGCCTCGATAGTTGCCAGAATATTATCTTCCACTAGCACCGATTTCTGCTTCCTAGAGGGGACAGTCCAAAATGAAGTGTCCAGGCTTTTTGCACTTGAAACAGGTCTATTCTCCAGCAGGTTTTGATGAAGACTTTGAACCCCCAGAGTTGCTTGAACTTCTTTTCTGGAACTGGCTCTTTTTGTGAAAGCGTTGGAATCCTTTCGTGATCAGTGCGAGATCTTTGCTGAGTATTTTTGGGTCATTAGAATCTTCCTCGGCATTTCCATCGGAGGGGGAATCAGCCACAACTTTGAGGGCATGATTTTTGCATTGACTTGACCCATACAGATCTCTTTTCTCTCCTTCCTACTCCTCGTGGGTGTTCAGTCTTTCCATGATATTAGCAGAGTCTAGGTACCTGAAACCAGCTCGTTCAGGTATCATCAGAACAAGTGTGTCAAAAGAACTATCAAGAGATCGAAGCAGTTTCTTCACGACTTCATGGTCACTGATGTCTTTGGCGCCGAGACCTTGAAGCTCATTTGAGATGTCACTCGGGCGATCGAAGGTTTGCTTACAGCTTTCATTTCCAATGTGTTTGAACCGGTTGAATTTGGCTCAAAGAGTATCAATCCATGCTTCTTTCATAGATGAAACACCTTCATTTATCTTCTCGAGGACATCCCACGATTCCTTCACAGTTTCACAATGGCGATAGCAAAGAAATTGCGATCGAGTGAGATGGCCGCCAATATCATCTTTGGCTTGAGCATCCTGCTGAATGAGCTTATTTTGTTCATCAGTAGGGGCTTGAGGTATAACAATTATGAGCCCTAATTGCACCATGTTCCACATATCATCATCTATTTCTCGGAGATGGATCTTCATCTTCTTCTTCCAGAAGGGGTAGTCCATCCCATCAAATATGGGAACGTTGAGATGCGATCTGTAGTTCACTAAAGACACACTTAAACTCCAAATCCGTTAAACTAAAATGAACAGAGTTAAGGAGTACCTTGCTCTAATACCAATTGTAGGAACGAAATATGTCTACCAGAGGGGGTGAATGGGAGTTTCAAATTTTCTTTGGAGAAACTCAAAACTCTCAGAACTGAGCAGCGGGGTGAATGACAAACAAACTGCATCAAACTAAAACTGAGTACCGAAAGGAAACTAAGTTGTGCATTGATACAAATCACACGAATGAAAATGCATCAAAGGTAAATATGGATGACAGAGATAACCAAAGATGCTCGATGGCAACAAGGTATTTGTTCGACCAGCTCGTCCTTTTGCACAAGGACTACGTCTGGTTGGAGGGGCTATGACTTAACACGGAAGATAAACTCTCTTCACCCTATTCTCCTCGACAATCGATCAACTAATGTCGATTACTCATGGTAGATACTTGAAGGCGATCTTCAAACCTTTATAGACTTCTTCTTTGAGAACCACAATCACTCTTGGTCTTTGAATAAATTGACACCTAACCATCTAGAGAGTTTGCAGCTCTCAAGATTAATAGGTGGAGAGTACTGGACTTAGATTCGAGTGATGCTAAACCACTGTGTAATTCTACAGCTCTAGGGTTTTTTCTCTCGTCGGATTTTAAACTCAAATCTCTCCAAGAGTGGGTTGCTCAACAATCTTCTCATAATCAAAAGGAGTAGCCACCAGACAATGCCTCCATGGTGTGGCTATTTTTAGCCGCAGCCTTCCCAGATGGGAAATGACCATTTTGTACACGAGGTCCAGCTAATGGCCAACCGACACGTTCACAACGATCGGGTTTGGAGCAACGGTAGGATTACTTGAGTAACAAGTAATGCTAACTCACCGGTCTGAGACAAATCTCTCGCAGCGAAGAAGATCTTAGTCTCTTGATGGCAAGTATTTGCTCGGAGCACAAAGAGATTTCTCTCACAACTTCCATAGGATTTGGGTTTAGCATCAGAGAATCAAAGTTTCGAACGCTACACTCCTCTTAATAGTACGGTGGTCCTATGACTCAATGAAAGAAGAAGAATAATGAAACAAGTGCTACGTCTTCACTTCGTCTTCATTCTCCTCGGACGCAGTCATTTTTCTTCAGACATACACCAAACCAACTGCTTCACTTCAATAATTTTTAGGGGTCACTCTTGTTTAACATCATCTTTGGTGATACCCTTCAGTGAAATGCAGGGAAATTATTTTTGTCATTTGTATCAAACTCCTCGATACATCAGGGACATGTTACTCTGTGTGTACTAGCAAACACATAAGTCCCATCAACAAACTCCAAAACATAATGGGCATATCATTGCACCATCAGATTAACATGGAGGTAACCTTTGGTGATGAGTATAACTACATAGCAGAAACTTTGTGGTTTGAGGTGGTCAAAATTAAGATTCCATACCATGCATTGTTCGAACGGACGGCTTATGCTCGATTCATGGCTCGCCCTTTTTAATACTTGCAGGTTAAGATGCATGGGCCGAAAGGAACAATTACAGTTTATGGGTATCGTAAAGTCGCCTTGGAATGCGACAAAGGGGATGTTGCTTATGCAGAGACGGCTTGCACGGCCAAGGAGCTCAAGTTTTGTAAGGGTAATGTTGACCTGGCTGATATGACCCCTCTGAAGAAGACCACTACTCAGAAGGACCCTTTGCTCAAATTTAAGTCGGTTGGTGATAGAAAGCAAGTAGATTTTGTCCCTGGCGACTCTTCTCAGCAGTTCACCATTGGTGTTGGGCTGAATCCCAAATAGGAAAGCGCACTCATGGAGTTCATCCGTGAGAATCGGGACATCCTTGCATAGAAACATTCTGACATGCCGGGTGTACTAAGAGAATTTGCTGACCACCACCTTCATGTAGATTTTAAGATGAAACCTGTTAAACAATTCCTCCATCATTTTAAGAGGAGAGACACAAGGCTATTGGAGAAGAAGTAGCTCGGCTTTTAGCCGTCGGGTTCATAATTGGAATTTTTCACCCTCAGTTGTTGGCAAATCCTGTGCTTGTGCTCAAGAAAAATGGTACATTGCGTATGTGTGTTGATTACACAGACCTCAACTAGGCATGTCTTGTTGATGCATTTGCTCTCCCTCGCATTGACCAGATCATTGATGCAATGGTGGGTTGTGAGATTCTATCTTTCCTAGATGCTTATTCTGGTTATCATCAGATCAAGATGGCAGTTGAGGATGAAGAGAAAATAGCTTTCATCACGCCCTTCGAAGCTTTCTATTATGTATCTATGCCTTTTGGGCTTAAGAGTGCCCAGGCGACTTACCAACACTGTGTTCAGAATTGCTTTCATGGACAGATTGGGTGCAATGTTCATGCTTATGTGAATGATATTGTGGTTAAGTCAAGGAAAAAAGACACCCAGCTTGATGATTTGAAGGAAACTTTTAACAATCTTTGGGTTTACAAGATGATGCTTAACTCGGCCAAGTGTGTTTTTGGTGTACCTATAGGAAAATTGCTAGGTTTTCTGGTTTCAGAATGGGGCATCGAGGCTAACCTGAAGAAGATCAAGGCTATCACCTCTTTGTCTAAGTCGGCCTGTATCAATGATGTTCAGCACCTGGCGGGTCATATTGCAGCCCTGAGCCGGTTTATAAGCCGCCTGGGTGAGAAGGCAATTCCTTTATATCACATGATGAAAAAGACAGACCACTTCGTCTGGAGTGATACTGCCTGTCGGTGTCAAAACCGGCGGATCTCGGGTAGGGGGTCCCGAACTGTGCGTCTAGGCGGATGGTAACAAGAGACAAGGGACATGATGTTTTTACCCAGGTTCGGGCCCTCTCGATGGAGGTAAAACCGTACTCCTACTTGATTGATATTGATGATATGGGTAGTACAAGAGTAGATCTACCACGAGATCAGAGAGGCTAAACCCTAGAAGCTAGCCTATGGTATGATTGTTGTTCGTCCTACGGACTAAAACCCTCCGGTTTATATAGGCACCGAAGAGGGTTAGGGTTACACAGAGTCGGTTACAATGGTAGGAGATCTACATATCCGTATCGCTAAGCTTGCCTTCCACGCCAAGGAAAGTCCCATCCGGACACGGGACGGAGTCTTCAATCTTGTATCTTCATAGTCCAGGAGTCCGGCCGAAGATGATAGTTTGGCTATCCGGACACCCCGTAGTCCGGGACTCCCTCAGTAGCCCCTGAACCAGGCTTCAATGACGACGAGTCCGGCGCGCATATTGACTTCGGCATTGCAAGGCAGGTTCCTCCTCCGAATACTTCATAGAAGATTTTAAACACAAGGATAGTGTACGGCTCTGCAAAATAAGTTCCACATACCACCGTAGAGAGAATAATATTCACATAAATTCAATCTGCTGACGTATTTCTTGGCGTGACATCACACCATTGCCAAGCCTTTATACGAATCGTTTTTACTGTTCTACCTCAGCGCGTTTAGCGAGGCGGTTTCCTTGGCACGTCTTGTCAAAGCAGAGATCATGTCCCCTTATTCCGAGATTCTCATCAATACGGGCGTGGGTAACCCAACCACGCAATTGATTATGGCGCTTGGGAGATAAGCGAGTTTTATCAGGCTGGTGGGGATGCATAGCTTCGACCGTCCATATAAGGGGATAAGGATCCACCTTTCTACCTACGCCTTCTTCCTCCTTTGCTTATCCATTTCTGTGCACTCGAGCTCCAGCGCCCAAGTCCGCACATCTTGCCTCAACCTTCCCCAGCCATGTCCGGAGCAGGAGGCAAGTGGATGGCCTCCTCTGTCACGGAGGGGCACATCAAGAGGCTACTAAAGGCCGGATACTTGTCCCCATCGCGCATCGGCTCCCCGACAAGGGGCAGCTTATCCCCACCCCCGGGCCCCATGAGAGGGTGGTGTTCCTCACCCACTTCCTCCGCGGACTAGGTTTTCCACTTCACCCATTTTTCCGGGGGCTCATGTTCTACTACGGCTTGGATTTCCACGATCTAGCCCCGAATTTCATCCTCAACATCTCGGCGTTCATCGTCGTGTGCGAGGCCTTCCTCTGCATCCAGCTCCACTTCGGCTTATGGCAGAAGACCTTCAATGTCAAGCCGAAGGTAGTGGGCTGCCGCCAAGCAGAGTGCGGAGGTGCCATGGTAGGCAAGATGGAGGTAAAACTGAGCCGCATGACCCTATGGCTCGAGGGCTCCTTTGTGGAGACCATAAAGGGGTGGCAATCGGGGTGGTTCTACATCACCGAGCCGCATGACCCTAAATGGGTAGCGGCCCCCGAATTCCGATATGGCTTCCCTACACGGCTCACCTCTTGGAAAGAGAAGGGCCTATCATGGGGTGATCCGGAAGAGCTGACTGGACTCCAATCCCGCGTCCAAACCTTGGTGAACAAGAAGCTCAAGCTCGTCAACGTAGTCCAGGTTATGCTCATCCGCCGGATCCTCCCATGCCAAAAACGGGCCTTTAATTTGTGGGAGTTTGATCCGGCACAGCACCAAACCTTGAGCAGGCTCTTTGACACTACGTACGGAGATGCCTGGAAGGTGCTGTTCAAGGGCGCCGAGGCCCCCGCATCCGCTACCGAAGATCGCGGATTCAGATCGCAGCGTCAAGCCGGCGAGGTAAGCTATTTTACCCTTTACATGACGCTTATTTTCCATAGTTTGACTCTATGCGGGATCTAAACTCCCTTTACCTTTGACAGGCCTGGCAAAAGACGTCCGGGCAGGTTAACTGTCCGGCTCCCTTGCCAGAAGACCCAGCGGACGCCCAATTAACGGGGCTGCTGGCTTCGGCGCCTTACGTGGTGCCGGAGAAGAAGGCCAAGAAGAAGGCCACAGGAACTCGAAGGAGTTCCCGGCGCCAGGTGTTGTCGAACTCATCGTCCGATGACTCCGAGGCAGACTCCTCCCGCGAAGACGGGGAGGAGGAAAAAGATGCCTCTTCCCCAGCGGGGGGAGAGAAGAAAAGGAAGGCCGCCCCAACGGGGGAGGCCGAAGGGTCCAAGAAGGGAAGGACCCTCCCTCCGGACTACTCCACCAACACCGACGACGATGAAGAGGAGTGGCCACCAAGGACTAAGCCCCTGGCGACTTCGTAAGTGTTCGGATACCAGAATAACTCATGGTGTTTCATTAGTCGCATAGAATCTCTTAACGCCGAATATAACCCTGTAGCCCGCCCAAGGACGGGCTCGACACTTCAGTGAGTGGCTCCCTGGCGTCATCGGACGTGAATAGCACTTCACTTCCGGCCGTATCCTCTCCTCGCGCTGCGGATGACGCTGAGGTGGGGTCCCAAAAGGGGCCCAGCCAGGAGGAGGAGGTCCTGGAGGTGCCGCAAGGCAACCTTCCAGACTTCGGGCACACGGGGGCTCAAACCCCGAAGGGTTCTGAGTCCGGCCCTGGGCCGGACTCCGCACCGGAACCCTTAGTGGTTCCAGAGTCCGGCAGGCGGCCCCTTCGTAAGAAGGGCGAGACTGCGACATCGGCGACCTCCGTCCAACCGGAGGCACCGGATAATTTGCTGGAGGCGCTTAACGGCGCCTCCATCAATGAGGAGCACCGCACTGTTATGAGTGTGGTGATCCAGAAGGTTCAGTCCACCAAGAGCGGGCTGACTAAAGCCTGCGCCAGCCTTCTAACAGGATTTGAGGTATGTATTTAAGATATGTAAAAATATTACCGCATAGACAGTAGCCCCTGATGCTCAGTTTGGTGTTCGGAAAGAAAAGCCAAATTGAGGATCTTAAAAAAGATGTACGCAGGAGTCTAACATAGGAATGTCAATATGGGAATGCAGGCTGTGCTACTGACCTCTGCCGCACTGACTGTGGAGGTCAATGCATTGAAGCAGAGCCTCGAGCGGTCCGAGAACGAGCTTGGCCTTGCCAAGAAGCAGCTCGGGGACAAGGAAGGTAAGTAATACCTTATGAGGGTATATAAAAGATGCGGTTGCAAAAAATAACAGGAATAACGTGAGAATTGCAGGGGCCACGAACGAGGTGGCGACCCTTAAGGAAGAAGTGTCCAAGGCCGAAAGCATTGCGGCCGCGGAACGCACCGAGCGAGAGAAGTAGGAGGCGCGGGTGGCGGAGGTGCGGCAAGAGCTCCAGGCTCTCGTGGAAAAGCACGAGAGTTTGGAGCGTGACTCGAAGACTCAAGAGTCCGAGCTCGCCTCGGCCCTTGAGAGCGCCAAAGCCGCTAAGGCCGAAGCCCAAAAAGCCCTCCAGGAAATTGAGGCGATAAAGAAGATAGCGGCGGGTAAGGCATTCTTCATGCAAAGCAAGCACGTGAAAGTGAATTACTTGTTACTTACCCGAATCCGGAGCTCTCCAGGAGCATTCGCAGATCTGCCCCGCAGTGTGTCCGACGCTGCCGCGTTCTACCAGGCCGAGGAGGGGAGCTCGACGGAGAAGGTGTTCTGGTCTCAGTATGCTGAGGCCGGACACCCGGTGCCCTTGAGCGACCAGCTGAAGCAGCTGGTCGAGCTCCATAAGGTGGCCGAACAGGCCATGAAGGGCCTCATAGTTCGGCTGTGGCCTAAAGAAGCCATGCCTGAGAGCTACTTCGGGCTGGTGAGGCGGCTGGTGGACGCCTGTCCATGGATTGAAGTCGTCAAGCGCTCCGTCTGCATCGAAGGTGCCCGTAGGGCCCTTGCCCGTGCTAAAGTGCACTGGGGCAAGATGGACGCTGAGAAGCTTGTGACGGACGCTCCACCGCCGGGCAGGGAGTATCGCAAGCCCGAGATGTATTATCAGGGCGTCCTGAAGGGTGCCCGCCTTATAGCGGGTGAATGCTCCAAAGATGTAATTTTGAGTAAACTCGCATTTGTTATCCTGTACGCTTGAAAACTTGTTCATATGCGCTAAGCAACGCTTGTGAATTTAAAATATTACCTTTTGTGCGGCCGTTTATTAAATTTGAGAGATGGCGAGTCGTCGGCTTCTGCCCCCATGCCACGAGTGCTGGGGTGTTCGGGATAAACTTGAGTGCTCTTTTTCCCATTCTTGGGTCCTTCGAGGGAGGCGCTCAACGCAACGAACAAGGCAACCAGACTATAATGCTTGAACACTCTCACTTAGCCATAGAATTCTATAATTTTAAATTTCGGCGAAGCCCCTAGTATTCGGAAGACCGAATTCGGGGCGCTATCCACGCCTGGGCCGGACAAAGCCGACTCCTCGCTCTAAGCGGCATAAGTCTTTAGGGACTCGAAAAACCTCTCGAACAGCGACCGGCTCTCGCCCTATCATGACGGTCAGTTTTAGCTTTCTCCACTGAGGTGCTTAACCCAGCTCAACCAGGGCACAATCGCAGTGGTTCTCCCAGCGCTACCTTAGCCGATATAACGGAACGTAAGGTACCAAAACATGGGAGCCGGGCAAAACCCAACTATGGACCCAAGACATGATTAGGAGCCGATGCATATAATGCTATAAGTTCGGGGTGCCGCACTTGTGAAAGTGTTCGGACTTATCACACTATATTTTGGGGTACTTAAGCCCCTGGTGTATTTGGCCATACCAAAGCGTACGGATGCAACATGTCATAAGTGAACATATATAGATAAGAAAAAGGAATGCAATAATAGGCAAAAGCTGTGCATTGTTTATTAAAAAAGTTGTGGTAAAAGCAGAACGATACAAATAGTGCGATAAGCAAGGGACGGGACTATTTGACATGTCGCCCTCCAGGAGCATGCTGTGGGATGATATGTAAAACAAGTATACTGCTCGTTATAGAGACCACCTGTACACTCGACATAGCTTTCTGCTTCCCTGGCTGTTGCATTGTGTGTTCGGAAATTCTACTGCCGGACGGGGCTTCTTGAAAAAGGAGTCCTGAAAGTAAGAGAAAAAAAAGAAGAATGACACAATTGGGAGCCCCTGGTGCGGTTGAGCCGCATTCTGGGCCTGCCGTGGTCGTGCCCCTCCCCCTATGCCCATGGTATTTCCAGAGCATAATTATATACGCGTAGTACTTGTTTCGCAATTTTGCGAGGGTTGGGGCTGGGGCCGCATTGCTATGCGTGCTCAGAACGTGCCAGGCAGTCTTGTTGTTGGTTAATCCGGGCGCGCTTGACGGTGTCCGGCCGTTTAATAGCCGGACTCGAGAATTGCCTTAAGAGGCTGCTTTGTACTTCCGCCGCGAGAGCCGCCGTATGCTCCTCTGTTCGGAGAGAGCGTTCGGTGTTTCCATTGACCGTAATGACTCCTTGAGGGCCTGGCATCTTGAGCTTGAGGTATGCGTAGTGCGGCACCGCATTGAACTTTGCAAATGCGGTTCGTCCGAGCAGTGCGTGATAGCCACAACAGAACGGGACTATGTCGAAGATTAACTCCTCGCTTCGGAAGTTATCCGGTGATCCGAAGACCACTTCAAGTGTAACTGAGCCTGTACAATTGGCCTCTACACCTGGTATGACGCCTTTGAAGGTCGTCTTTGTGGGTTTAATCCTTGAGGGGTCCATGCCCATCTTGCGCACTGTATCCTGATAAAGCAGGTTCAGGCTGCTGCCGCCATCCATCAGGACTCTAGTGAGGTGAAATCCGTCAACGATTGGGTCTAGAACCAATGCGGCGAATCCGCCATGGAGGATGCTAGTGGGGTGGTCGCTTCGATCAAAAGTGATCGGGCAGGAGGACCACGGATTGAACTTTGGGGCGACTGGCTCCATCGCATATATGTCCCTTAGTGCACGCTTCCGCTCCCTTTTGGGTATGTGGGTTGCGTATATCATGTTAACTGTCCGAACTTGTGGGGGAAAGCCCTTCTGTCCTCTATTGTTCGGCGGCCGGGGCTCCTCCTCGTCATCGCTATGCAGCCCCTTGTCATTGTTTTCGGCAGCTAACTTGCCTGCCTGCTTGAACACCCAACAATCCCTGTTGGTGTGGTTGGCTGGTTTTTCGGGGGTGCCATGTATCTGGCACAAGCGATCGAGTATTCAGTCCAAATTGGATGGGCCCGGAGTATTTCTTTTGAATGGCTTTTTCCGCTGACCGGGTTTGGAGCCTCTGAATCCGGCATTGACTGCCGTATCCTCATCATTATCGCCGTTAATGCGGCGCTTGTGCTTGTTGCAACGCGACCTGCCATTGCTGTCCTTGGTATCCGAATTACCAGGGCTCTTGGTCATGTTGTTACTACGAGCTAGCCAGCTATCCTCTCCTGTGTAGAAGCGGGTCATGAGTGTTGTGAGGGCTGCCATGGATTTCGGCTTTTCCTGTCCTAGGTGCCGGGCGAGCCACTCGTCGCAGATGTTATGTTTGAAGGCTGCAAGGGCCTCTGCATCCGGACAGTCGATGATTTGATTTTTCTTGGTTAGGAACCGTGTCCAGAATTGTCTGGCCGATTCATCTGGCTACTGAATTATGTGGCTTAGGTCATCGGCGTCTGGTGGTTGCACATAGGTGCCCTAGAAGTTGTCGAGGAATGCGGCTTCTAGGTCTTCCCAACAACCAATTGACTCTACTGGCAAGCTGTTAAGCCAATGCCGAGCTGGTCCTTTAAGCTAGAGTGGGAGGTATTTGATGGCGTGTAGACCATCACCGCGGGCCATGTGGATATGAAGGAGATAGTCCTCGATCCAGACCGCGGGGTCTGTTGTGCCATCGTATGATTCAATGTTTACGGGTTTGAAACCCTCAGGGATTTGATGATCCATTACTTCGTCTGTGAAGCATAGTGGGTGTGCGGCACCTCTGTATTGGGCTATATCACAACGTAGCTGAAATGAGCTTTGTCTACTGTGTTCGGCCCGGCTGGAATTTCCATATCCGGCATGATGGTTGTCATCACGTATCGTGGGGCGCCCACGCGATCCGTAGATCGATGTTGTTTGCCTTGCCTTGTCCTCCAGTATATCCCGCAGGTCTGGCGCATTCTCCCGCGTCTTGGTATTTTTTGAGCGTCGCCGGGGTGCAGCTTGAGTGGAGGGCCGAAAGGCCTCTCTGTCGCAGCCACGAGGTGGCCGGTCGGCTGTATTATGCGCTGGTGATGTAGGTTTAGGTGCTTCCTCCTCTAATCGGGGTAGCAGCCTGCGTTTTGGGTAGCTCTTAGAGGGGCATTCGAGTTCATACTCTTCGGCCGCAAGGACTTCAGTCCATCTGTCGGCTAGCAAGTCTTGGTCAGCTCTAAGCTGTTGCTGCTTTTTCTTGAGGCTTCTTGCTGTGGCCATAAGCCTGCGTTTGAAACGCTCTTGTTAGACGGGATCCTCAGGCACGACAAATTCGTCGTCGTTGAGGCTTGCCTCGTCTTCGGAGGGAGGCATGTAATTAGCGTCTTCTACCTCTCTGCCTGCCGCTCTCTCGTGAGGGCTGGCTTCTCCATCCTCCTGCATCAAATCCTGCTGGAGGGAGTTGTCTTCAGCACTGTCCGGGGTGTTGTTGTCTCCCGTGCCGGAATCACTGTTTTTGTTGTGGCGGGATTTAGAGCGGCGCCGCTGACGCCGGCGCTTAGGTTATTTCTTGGAGGGGTCATCCTCCGTTGTTCCATTGCCATTCCCATCTTTTGGGATGTCCACCATGTAAATGCCGTATGACGAGGTGGCCTTCCAGTGCCCTGTAGGCGCTGGTTCTTGGTCGTCTCCTGCATCATCGTCCATACCATCGATGTCTTCGGAGTCGAAGTCGAGCATGTCGGTTAAGTCATCGACAGTGGCTACGAAGTGGGTGGTGGGTGGGCTTTGAATTTCTTCGTCGTCCGCATCCCAACCGTCCTGACCATAATCCGGCCAGGGTTCTCCTGATAAACAGAGAAACTTTAGCGAATTTAGGATGTTGCCGAAGGGTGAGTGCTGAAAGATGTCCGCAGCAGTGAACTCCATGATCGGCGCCCAATCGGATTCGATTGGCGGGGGCGTGAAAGGCTCGGAGTCCGGAGAGGAGTCTGGCACCTTAGAGTCGTGAGCTTCGCAAAGGACAGGGTTGGTGTTTGGCTCAATCGCTGTAGGGATAGTAGCCCCCGAGGCGGTGTCCAGCCACCCGTCCTCGGTCGGCGCAGCCGGCTCCAAGCTAAGGGTCGGACCGGACACTTGTGCGGCCTCCAGGGCACTGTCCGGTAGCAGAGCTAGATCATGCCCATCGTGACAGTGCGGCGCGTTTGGCTGTGGCTCGAACCCATCGAAGATCAAGTCTCCGCGGACATCAGCCGTATAGTTCAAACTTCCAGATCTGACTTGATGGCCAGGGGCGTAGCTTCCAATCTGCTCCAGATGGCCAAGCGAATTGGCCCGCAGTGCAAAGGCGCCGAATACGAAGATCTGTCCGGGGAGAAATGTCTCACCCTGGACCGCATCGTCGTTGATGATCAGAGGAGCCATCAGGCCTAAAGATGAAGACACAGAGGAACTCTCAATGAAAGCACCAATGTCGGTGTCAAAACCGGCGGATCTCGGGTAGGGGGTCCCGAACTGTGCGTCTAGGGGGATGGTAACAGGAGACAAGGGACACGATGTTTTTACCCAGGTTCGGGCCCTCTCGATGGAGGTAAAACCCTACTCCTACTTGATTGATATTGATGATATGGGTAGTACAAGAGTAGATCTACCACGAGATCAGAGAGGCTAAACCCTAGAAGCTAGCCTATGGTATGATTGTTGTTCGTCCTACAGACTAAAACCCTCTGGTTTATATAGGCACCGAAGAGGGTTAGGGTTACATAGAGTCGGTTACAATGGTAGGAGATCTACATATACGTATCACCAAGCTTGCCTTCCACGCCAAGGAAAGTCCCATCCGGACACGGGACGGAGTCTTCAATCTTGTATCTTCATAGTCCAGGAGTCCGGCCGAAGATGATTGTTCGGCTATCCGGACACCCCCCTAGTCTGGGACTCCCTCACTGCCAATGAGGCTTTTGAGGCGCTTAAAAAGCAGTTGGCTGAGCCGCCCGTCTTGGCTGCTCCGATCGACAAAGAGCCTATGCTTCTGTATGTGGTGGCTAATAGCAAGGTCATCAGTGTAGCAGTTGTTGTGGAAAGCAAGGAGGCAGTGAAAAAATATCCAGTATAGAGGCTAGTTTATTATGTCAGTGAGGTGTTAACAACATCCAAGCAAACATACCCACACTGGCAGAAACTGGTGTTTGGAGTGTTCATGGCGAGTCACAAGTTGAAGCATTATTTCCTTGGGCATCCAATCACTATGGTCAGTTTAGCCCCTCTGTGAGAGATCATACAAAACAGAGAGGCTACTAGCCGGGTTGGTAAGTGGGCAATTGAGGTTGGGCCACATCATCTGAAATATGTGCCCGGGACTGCCATCAAATCTCAGGCTCTAGTGGGTTTCATTAATGATTGGACTTAGTTGCAAGCATCTGAGGAGAACCCGAATAACACATACTGGACAAAACACTTTGATGGTTCCAGGCAGTTGGAAGACTTGGGGGCTGGAGTTATTTTATCCTCCCCGCTAGGTGACAAATTCTGTTATGTGTTAAGGCTTATGTTTCCCTGTACTAACAATGCAGTTGAGTATGAAGCTTTTCTACATGGGCTCCGCATGGCCAAGGAAATGAACTCAAGCCGGGTTAGATGCTTGGGCGACTCAGATCTTGTTGCACAGCAGGTTTCAGGGAGGTGGGACTCTAAAGACCCTCTCATGGCGGCCTCAAGCAGTGACCAATATCGATGGTCACGTTAAAGGATACCAAGTGGATCACATCGACCAGCGGCTTAATGAGGCGGCTGATGCTTTATCACGGCTAGGATCTCAGTGTAAGCCAGTTCCCCCTAATGTATTCCTTCATGTGCTACATAACTCTTCTGTCAAGTTACCTTCAAAAGAAGTATGGTTGTTACTGACCCGGAGGGGCAGCTTGTCGTGGCTCTCCGTGCTATTCTAGACTAGACGTGACCTTATCTGGCTTATTTGACTCGAGGTGAACTTCCAGAGGAAGAGTTATTTGCTCGATAGATCATCCGGCGGCCCAAGTCTATGACTATCATCAATGGCGAGTTGCACAGGTGTAGTGTGACTGGCATCTTTCCGCTTGTGTTTCCCCTGAGGAAGGGAGAGAGATTTTGCAAGAGATACACGTCGGAGACTGTGGTCATCACGCCGGGTCAGGATCTTTAGTAGACAAGGCTTTCAGACCTGGTTTTTCTGGTTACCTGCCCATGCTGATGCAGAGGACATTATGCACAAGTGTGATGGATGCCAGAAGTTTGCGAGACGGGCTCATGTGCCAGATCAGGAGTTGCGAATGATCCCAATAACCTGGTCATTTGCAGTCTGGGGGCTTGATATGGTCGGGCCGTTTAAGAGGCCTAAGGACAAAAAGACTCACCTTTTGGTTCCGGTTGACAAGTTCACCAAGTGGGTTGAGGCTGAGCCGGTCAGCAATTGTGAGGCGGCGACTGCAATTTAGTTTGTGAAAAAATCATCTTCCGCTTCAGTTATCCTCATAGTATAATCATTGATAATGGGAGAATCTGTCTAAAGGTGTTATGAAAGAATTCTGTCAGAAGGAACACATCCGGCTTGATGTGTCATCTGTGGCTCATCCACAGTCCAATGGCCAGGTCGAGTGTGCTAACCAGCAGATTTTACGAGGGACCAAGCCCCGACTCATGGTGCCTTTGTAGCGTACTCCGGTTTGTTGGGTTGAAGAGGTCCCTGTTGTGCTTACTACCCCCAACAGATCAACAGGCTATACGTTGTTCTTCATTGTTTATGGCACAGAGGCGGTTCTTCTAAGCGATATCCATCATGACTCACCCCGTGTGGCAGCTTATGTTGACGCAGATAATGAGGTGGCTCGACAAGATGCTCTGGATGCTTTGGAAGAGGAACATAATCTCGGGGCGGCTCGATAAGCAATTTATCAGCAAGATCTACGTCGCTATCATAGTCATAGAGTTTGAAGCCGCACTTTCCAGGAGGGCGACTTAGTGCTCCATTTGATTCAAGATCAGACAGGCATGCATAAGCTTTGACCTCCTTGGGAAGGGCCCTTTGTGGTTAGCAAAAACCTGAACAACGGTCATATTATCTCATCGACATACGCGAGCACGATAAGTCGCGAACCTCTGAGGAGGAGGCCAACAGGCCCTGGAACATTGCTCATTTTCGGTCTTATTATACTTAAGCCACTGGCTCTAAGTTCTTGGACATACATAATGTATATATCTTTTATGATCAAATATAATAAAGCCGACATCCCTGAAACTCGGGGCCTCTGTTGTTAAATCTCATATATTGTGCATGAGTCTTTTTTTATCATAGGTCACTTGGGGGCTTCTAACTCATCGAGTTTAGCTTTCTCACCCTCTTGACCCGGCAAAAACGCCACAATATGCTGGCTAAACCTGCATGTCTGCATGATGCTACTCCGAAAAGGTGACCCACCGTACTCTTGATAGCCAATCTTTATGACCCTGAACTTGTCAAGGTTAAAATGGCGGCTTAAGTCACATGAGAGCCGACTTTCAAAAAGCGAAGATAAACCAGGGCTATCATGCCAGCTTCATTGAAGCAAGATTTGAGCCTCGAAAGCCAGTCTTTTTATCGAGCCTCGAAAGCGACTTATAACAAAAACATTATATGCTATTATTCTTTTTCTATTTTCACAGGAGTTTTTTGGTTATTAATCACCTTTATGCATTGACTATAAGTCTTCGGGCCAAAAGATATCGGGGTGGCTGGTGATCAATCTTAAGTTTTTATGACCAAGAGTCGTTGGGTTATTAACCCGCCATTATCTTTTCAGAAATTTATTATGACTTTAAGCCGCCGGTATATAACCCGTTGAATTATTTTACACCAGCTATAACTTGGTGGAATTTTTTGTAGATGTCAAAGGAGTCTGCCTTTACAAGTTGCTACAGGCGACTTATTAAACACAAACACAAGCAGTGGTTGTACGATATTCAGGCATAAGACGCCCAAGGTGGGTCACATGGGCGCGCATTGATCAAAATAATCCAACCATCACGCAGATAAGTATTTGCAAAAAGGTTAAACATGCACGAAGGCACAACAAGAGCAACCAAGTGTTTTCAGCTATGCCTATTACATGGCTGCAGTTGAGCCCAAAAATATTCAAAGTTTTTCGCAGAGTATAAATTACTCTTGCAAACTAGCTTCTGCGCCGTTCGGGTTGGCCTCCTGATGCTCTCCCGTTGCTAATGATTCTGGGTTATCTTGCACTAGGTCTTCTGCTCTTGGACCTGAGGGTCCAGATACTAGTTGACACTGGTTAAGGCTTCAAATATGGCTTCATTGTTGATGATAGGAGAAGGATCGACATCAGGGGCAAAATGTGCTTACGCCGTTGTGGAGTCAGATCCAGCACATCGAAAGTAGGCGGATGGATTCACGCATTGTTGTTGTCATAAGCCGGTTGGTACTTCTTCAGGTCAATATCTTTCCCAAGTTGACATGCTAATGCCCGCATCTCTTTGACACACTACAAAAAAAGACACATCCGTGACATTTTGGGCTGAACGAAATTTTTTTCTGTCATACTTATGACACTTCTATGACGATAATTGTGACATAACCCGGTATCATCATAGATGTGGCGGGATCCTACTTCTATGACAAAAAATCATGACAAAAAATAGGCTTTTCGTCCTAGGCAGGCCGGAGACGCAGCTGCATGACATTCTTTAGGCCGTCCATGACGGAAAAAACTGTGGTAGAAGCGAGGGCGAGGAAAATATCAGGGTGTTCCCAGTTACGGTGGGTGGTCAGGGGCTGAGGGATGCGCGTTTCTCTCATACCGTACGCGCATGGGTGTGAGGCGTTGGGCTCTAACTGAATCCGAGCGATTGCATTGCAGGCTACGCGTTACTGAACCCGAGCGATCGATCGATGGCTGTTAAATAAACCCGATCGAGCGATTCCTTTGCTACTGTTGCTAACTAAAGCCGATCGATGCTGCCTCAGGATGAACAGTGAGCATTGTTGGGGGTGGATGAACAGTTCCTGGTGGGGGGTTGGATGAACAGGACCCCGTGGTAGTAGAGGCTGTTGCCGCTGGATGAACAGGACACCGGTCGATCGAGCCGGTTGGGCCTGGATGAACAGGACCCCGTGGAGGGCTGGATGAACAGTAGCCGGTGGAGGGCTGGATGAACAGTAGCCGGTGGAGCGCTGGATGAACAGTAGCCCGTAGAGGGGTGGTTGAACAGGATCCCCTGGAGAGGGCTGGTTGAACAGTAGCCGGTGGAGTAGCACGCGGTGGAGGCTGGATGAATAGGAGCCCGTGGATGAAAAGTCGCAGATGGAGGCTGGAGGAGGTCGACGGTGGATGAACAGTAGCCCGTGGAGGCTGGAGGAGGTCGACAATGGACATGGACAGTATCCCGTGGAGTCCCATTTTGCGGTATGCCACACCCCTCCCGATGAACAGGACCCCCGTTTCGACCATAGCGCTCCAACACAAGTCCATTTCCTCCGTTTTGCGGTACGCCACACCTCTCCTGATCAACAGGACCCCGTTTCTACCGTAGGAGGTCCAACAGAAGTTCATTTCCTCCGTCTTGTGGTACGCCAGACCCCTCCTGATGAACAGGATCTCGTTTCGACCGTGGCCGGTCGAACACAAGGCCGTTTCCTCCATTCTGCGGTACGCCAGGCCTCATTACCATCGGCTGTTCCGTCCAAGCCATTTGGCTCCCACTCATTCCGTTGCCTCCCAATGAACACGACGCATTTCGTTTCCTCCCCATGAATACGACGACAATGCAGTTTCTCCGTTCCGACCCAGCCATGTACATGAGCATTGGTCGTACGTATGCGCGAGTAGGCGTTCGAGACCCCGACCGTATGTACGTATGTGGTCATATATTATTTCTTGCACCCTGGCCGTTGTACGTACGTGTACATGCTACGTGTGCACCTATACTATGACACGTGCATGCCTCTACATCAACCAGTATGTACATACACGTTCGCGACCAGAATGACAATGCTACGTACGCTTCAACCAGGTGGGTCCCGACTGTCAGGCACTTCCTTGCGTGCAAAGATGGAGCTGGTGGGTCCCAGCAGTCAGGGGGCGAATCATTTTTTTTGCCCGTAATATGGACGCACTCCCTTGCGTGTGAAGATGTAGCTGGTGGGTCCCAGCAGTTAGGGGGAATGTTTTTTTCGCGAAATATAGTGGTCCGTCCGGTGGGTCCCTGCTGACAGGTGGAGGAATCATTATTTTCCATGTAATAAGGAGGCACTTCCTTGCTGCGGCCATGGACCCAGCTATCAGCGTCTCCACATACAGTGCTCTCTGATGGAAGTCGTTCCTTGACCACGTTGACCATGCCGCGCCGAGAGCACCAGGGCAGTGGACGACGGTGAGGCCTAGGAAGGGGACGACGCGGAGTCGGGGAAGACGCGACAGTGGATGCCCACGCGTAGAGGAGTACGAGGGTTCACTGGTTCGGCTTCGGTGTGAGGCTGCTGTCACTGTAGAATAACAGGGGGGTGGGTGAGTGGAGGGATGGCCTGGCCAGCAGTGGGAGTACTAGGGGGCGGTGAGGCCTCCGCTGCATCACAACCGGCCATGGGAGGCAGGAGCACACGGCACGACCGGCGCTGGTTTGGCCGGCTGGAGCAAGAAGACCAGAGGTTAAAGAAGCACTACGACCGTTGGATGGACATTGTGCGGTCACTAGAACTAGAATTGTTCATATATTGACTAAGCTGACAAAGCCCTTCGTCCCCATCAACTTAGTAGGCCCACAAGTCAGCCTCCCACTATGGTGGGTCCCAGCTGGCATGGGGGTATTCATTTTTTGTGTGCAATAAGGAGGCACTTCCTTGCGTGCGAAGATATAGCTGGTGGGTCCGACCTGTCAGCAGAGGGAACATTTTATCGTGAAATACAGAGGCCCTTCCGGTGGGTCCCAGATGATAGGTGGAGGAATCATTATTTTGCGCATAATAAGGAGGCATTTCCTTGTGTGCGGCCATGGACCCAGCTGTCAGCCTCTCCACGTACAGTCCACTTCCGACGGATGTGGCCACGTTGACCATGCCGCGCCGGGAGCACCAGGGCGGTGGACGAAGGAGAGGCCTATGAAGGGAATGACACAGAGCCAGGGAAGACACGACAGTGGCTGCCCACGCAGTGGAGAGTACCAGGGTTGACTGGTTCGGCTACCGTCGCCGGAAAATAACAGGAGGTGTGGGTGAGTAGATGGATAGACAGGCCAGGGATGCGAGTATGGTGGGGCCGTGAGGCCTGCCCGGCAGCACAGCCGGCCATGGGAGGGGAGCAGGTGGTTCCACCGGCACTGGTTTGGGCAGCTGGAGCAGGAAGATCAGAGACTGAAGAAGCACGATTGCCGTTAGATTAACATCTAATGGTCTGACGCTGGTAGAGTCGATTGTTGACTAAGTTTCTTTTTTGAGAAACATTGTGTATGCATGACCTTAGTAGGCCCACAAGTCAGCCTCCAAATCTGTGGCAGACAACATAGAGCTCATTTTCTATATTTTTAATAATTTGCAGCCCATTTGCTAATTCTGAAGTAATTTATTACAGCCCATTTTCTGCCCAGGACCACGGTCAAAAAGTTCAACCTTATTTTGCATATTTCCGTGGAGTCCGAACTGTTGTAATCCCGAAATGATAAACATTTTTTTAAGAACTTATTAATTTGCCAAAAAATGTTTTGTTTTTGTAAGCAAATAAGGCGTGGGAGAATTGAGTTGGTTTAAGGGAAAACCAGTGGTAAAAAGATAAGCGCTAGGAGGGAAAACAGCAACAAAAATAAGGATGTAAATATGAAAAGGGAATTTTATGTATTTTCAATATAATAATACGTGTATATGAACTAGTAAAACTATAGGTAGCGATTAGAAAACGGATGTAGGACATGCGTTTCAAGAGAAAAATAGAACTAGGCTGTGTGTTTGACTCAGTAAAAAAACTGCGTGCGGATGTTGTAAGATAAAATATAACTAACGCTGGCGGGCTAGAGGCCAGTAGATACCTGCTGGATCTTTGTGTCCCGTTGTCGTCATGGGTTGGGCCTGTTAAAAACAAAACCAAGCATGGGCAGTCTACAGCCCAGTTGAAACTTGCTCGACCTGAAAAAACAATATACATGCTCAATAAACGAAAGAATTCTGCAAGTACAGACTGATAACTGGGATGCAGTAGGGATATTGTTTTTTCATCGTGATAATAAGTGCATGCACTTGTTTCAAAAAAAATGGAGAATTGGGAATTCGAACGGCAGGTGCTTATGCTACCCATCAAATAAAAATCAGGTGCCTGAAAAATCGTTTCGAAACAAATGATTAAGCTTTATATCCACATCGACCCTCGGCATGATGGTTGGAAGCAAATGCCAAGTTCATACGAAAAGATCGTTAACAACAATACCAACTTGCGGACGACAAGGTAGTACAAGTACCAATACCAAACTAACTTATAATCTTTTTACTCCTGGCCCTAGTGTTCGTCTGGTAGCAAATCTTGCAGAGGACCAGCTCCCACTCGTTCTCTTGCTCCAGGTCCCCGAGGTGGTACTGGTGCATCACCCAGTTGGTCCTCTGCTGGTCGAAGTTCTTGTTGGTGTGCAACACCAGAACCTTTTTGCTACCCGTCTGCCGGCCGTTGACCATCACAGGCAAGGTATTGCCGGTCTTGTGCCACATCGCGTGCATGCTGCACTCCGACTGTATCTTGCGACGCGTCCACATGCCCCTTTTAAACGCCCTAGAATTGCGCTGGAAGAAATGCTTGCTTAGGCCACTCAGTGTGATACCTGCAGTATTGTCGAATACAGGTTTTAGTGTATGTAGTTGGCATTTTCATAACATTTTTGGCATGTTGCAGTCACTTGTTTCGCTTTTTATTAACTATCAAATTTTAATTGCTTCACTAGCTTTGCGTCTAAAAAGAAAAATAGAACTATAAACAAAGGAATATGTTTGTGCAAGTAGACGGCCGATCGGTGTCTTACTTGGAAATTCTCAGGATGGGTGCAGCATATGCCATGCTCGCTGTCGATGGTTGGTATGAAAAAATCGATGAGAGGGTGAGATCTCGCACTGCCAGCACTCACTTTGTCCTCAAGGTGCTCGATCAGCTCCTGATCCGTGGGATCGAACTTGACGCCAGCCGGCAGCATCGGCCAATCCTTCTTGGACTTGCATCGGTTAATTCCAGTTATATGGTACTCAATGTATGATCAATCGACTCTTTTAAGTGAATGATAAAAGATTTCGACAGATAAGTGGTACTCCAAATATGAAGTCCAAAATACCCGAACATGTCGTCGGGATTCTTGCGTCACCTCACGCGCAGCGTATTGTCACGTCAATTCAATGTGTGGACATGATGAATAATTTGACCGACGTATACTAGTACTGCTACTGTACTACTTATTAGTTGTATTTAGTGTCACATTTTAACCATAGGTTTAACTAACAAATACACGATTGAAGCTCACTGCAGACTACACAGAGCCGCCAGCCCCCGTCGCCTCCCGTACAGTACAACACTGCCCCAATACCAAGTTCAAAGACCTTATAGTGAGAAGGAAAGGAGATGCTAAGGTCGGCAGCTTCCTCGTTGCCATCCTGGTATGGTGTGTATCCCTTGTTTCATCCTGTGCCATTCAGTTTACTAACTAGCAGCAGTATAACCTCCGACTGCACATTTTTTCATAAATTCTAAAAATTCTAGAGCTTCAGTCCAACTATGTTGCTTCTGCAATTAGCTGTACGCAGAAAATCAGACTGGAGATTGTTTTGTTCTTTGAACCTAAACGCATTTGTTCTTTGAGCTTAAATACATTTATTCCCTGAACATTAAATGGGTTGGTTCTCCGAACTTAAGTGTGTGCGTTATGTGTGTATTGGAGCATTACAAATATTCAGTTTTTCTATTGACTTGGGTCATTGTAGTGACTGTTGAGCTTACTTTTCGGCGTAGGTCATGGCTTAGCTGCAGCACGCCTCACATTGCTTCTCCTCACTAGTCGACCTGCAAGAGATCAACTCAAACAAAAATTACCCAAGGTTAAATTAAACTGAATTAGTGATGCTTGATGAAAGCCTTAAGTCCGATCCCAATATCATGTGTATGTTTATGTCAGTAAATAGATACTCGAAATATGCTGAATATTGAGTTCTTGTAGCAAAGGAGCTGACTCTACTTCTTATACAAATATTTTAAGTCTGCCATGTAGTTTTTCTCTTTGCTTTTATGGATAAAAACCCTGAATGGAGTCATACAGCATAACACCACCTTGTAGGCTTTTTTTTTGTTTTTTCAGTTCATCATACTACTCAGCTCAGTTTAGATCTCCATCGAGCAGTTTGTGTGTGTGTGTGTGTGTGTGTGTGTGTGTGTGTGTGTGTGTGTGTGTGTGTGTGTCAAACTGCTCTGGAACTGCATGTGTCCGGAGCACACACTTTGCTATACACATTGTTTTTAAAATACTGATACATGATTTATGATGTTCTAGTTTTACTTTTAATAATAAGGATTGTGCCAAATATTTAATTACATTGAAAATGTTACATTTATCTGTCATATATTTGTATCTCATTTTCTACTTTTTGCAGGACACTGTGATAAAGCAAATGCCACCCGTATTTAGCTGCTACTTCGTAGAAAGGTCTTTCTCCTCATTGGTAATAATGTATCTTTGTTTTCACTAGGTAAAAACAAGATGATGTCAGGAATCACCGGGACCTAGATCGACAACCTCTAATGGAGTGGATGCCTACTTTCTACAGAGAGATTTAAGGGAACCTGTGACGATGGTTGTTTTTGTGACTGCCACTGTCAGTGCCTAGTAGTATAGCCACATAACCTTTTATTCGATTCAGTACATCTACTTGTGGATCATAAGTCCAATTTCATCAGTTTTTTCATGTTGTTCCTATAGCATGGGATGACCTCTACCTACACATACTTTTTGTTAAAAATGTTATGTTGTTAAACTTGTTATGAAGCCACAGTTATTCTTCAACTGCGACCTACATGAGTTTCTTCATATGTGTTCGGACAAAAAGAACAGCAGCAGTTCATGCATCTGCCCTATCTCTTTCCTCTCTACTGCTATTTTATCTCACTAATTTGTTTCTCACTGAACCGACAATCCCATGGCCTCCGGCAGGCCTTCGTCTCCAGCCGTCAGCGCGACACACTTGGCATTCACCACCGGCACCACAGTATGTTCACCGTCGACAATCATGGTCGTTCAATGAATCTCCTTCGCCACATACATTTTCTGGCTTTATTGAAACATGCAGAGATAAGCAACATGACAAGTTCAGGAACATTCAAATTAAGTTCAACACTTTGTCCTGAACTCCATCTGATTCGATTGGGTCAGTGAATTGGTTGCCTACCAAGGGTCGAGAGGGATCAGTCCAAGTGCTGGTGGCACACAGGGCCCATGTCGTCATGGCCATCAGAAACTCGCCGCGGCGCTCGACCTTCCTCCTTGGCCTCGGTCTGCAAGTTCGCCGTTGTCATCCTCATGTACGTATGCCTCCTCTTCTAATCTCCATGCTGCTTACTTAGTACTAGTTCCAATCATGCCCTGTACAAAAAAAACATACACTAGGTGTCACAGTTCACTACGAGTTGTATCATCAGTTCATAAATAATCATAGAAAAAATATCGATGTGTGTTACTACCGAGTTCAAAGAAAAATGTTGTTTTTGAAAACAGTACGCTATAAGGAATTTTGGCAGTTTGATGTGTGTTGATAAAAATGTTTGAACCATGTTAAAAAATTGTTTTGTTTATATCGTTTTATTGCTATTCAGTAGAAGGGGAGCCGGGGATAGTTGATGAATAGTGGCCTGGTAGCATGTACAACAATTTTGTGTGATTATTCCTCTTTCTCTCTCTTTCTTCACAAGATTCAGTGTATGTGCTGCAATCTCTCTCTTCTTATTTGTGTTGTAATCATTGATTCCTTGTTCATTCAAGTTTAGCATGCACAAAAGTTCAGAAAAGAGTGCTACAAAAATTCGGACAAAAAGAACAGCAGCAGTTCATGCATCTGCCCTATCTCTTCCCTCTCTACTGCTATTTTATCTCACTAATTTGTTTCTCACTGAACCAACAATCCCATGGCCTCCAGCAGGCCTTCGTCTCCAGCCGTCAGCGCGACACACTTGGCATTCACCACCGGCACCACAGTATGTTCACCGTCGACAATCATGGTCGTTCAACGAATCTCCTTCGCCACATACATTTTCTGGCTTTATTGAAACATGCAGAGATAAGCAACATGACAAGTTCAGGAACATTGAAATTAACTTCAACACTTTGTCCTGAACTCCATCTGATTCGATTGGGTCAGCGAATTGGTTGCCTACCAGGGGTCGAGAGGGATCAGTCCAAGTGCTGGTGGCACACAGGGCCCATGTCGTCATGGCCATCAGAAACTCGTCGTGGCGCTCGACCTTCCTCCTTGGCCTCGGTCTGCAAGTTCGCCGTCGTCATCCTCATGTACGTATGCCTCCTCTTCTAATCTCCATGCTGCTTACTTAGTACTAGTTCCAATCATGCCCTGTACAAAAAATACATACACTAGGTGTCACAGTTCACTACGAGTTGTATCATCAGTTCATAAATAATCATAGAAAAAAGATCGATGTGTGTTACTACCGAGTTCAAAGAAAAATGTTATTTTTGAAAACAGTACGCTATAAGGAATTTTGGCAGTTTGATGTGTGTTGATAAAAATGTTTGAACCATGTTAAAAAAAATTTGTTTATATCGTTTTATTGCTATTCAGTAGAAGGGGAGCCGGGGATAGTTGATGAATAGTGGCCTGGTAGCATGTACAACAATTTTGTGTGATTATTCCTCTTTCTCTCTCTTTCTTCACAACATTCAGTGTATGTGCTGCAATCTCTCTCTTCTTATTTGTGTTGTAATCATTCATTCCTTGTTCATTCAAGTTTAGCATGCACAAAAGTTCAGAAAAGAGTGCCGCAAAAATTCAGACAAAAAGAACAACAGCAGTTCATGCATCTGCCCTATCTCTTTCCTCTGTACTGCTATTTTATCTCACTAATTTGTTTCTCACTGAACCGACAATCCCATGGCCTCCGGCAGGCCTTCGTCTCCAGCCGTCAGCGCGACACACTTGGCATTCACCACCGGCACCACAGTATGTTCACCATCGACAATCATGGTCGTTCAACGAATCTCCTTCGCCACATACATTTTCTGGCTTTATTGAAACATGCAGAGATAAGCAACATGACAAGTTCAGGAACATTGAAATTAACTTCAACACTTTGTCCTGAACTCCATCTGATTCGATTGGGTCAGCGAATTGGTTGCCTACCAGGGGTCGAGAGAGATCAGTCCAAGTGCTGGTGGCACACAGGGCCCATGTCATCATGGCCATCAGAAACTCGCAGCGGCGCTCGACCTTCCTCCTTGGCCTCGGTCTGCAAGTTCGTCGTCGTCATCCTCATGTATGTATGCCTCCTCTTCTAATCTCCATGCTGCTTACTTAGTACTAGTTCTAATCATGCCCTGTACAAAAAAACATACACTAGGTGTCACAGTTCACTATGAGTTGTATCATCAGTTCATAAATAATCCTAGAAAAAAGATCGATGTGTGTTACTACTGAGTTCAAAGAAAAATGTTGTTTTTGAAAACAGTACGCTATAAGGAATTTTGGCAGTTTGATGTGTGTTGATAAAAACGTTTGAACCATGTTAAAAAATTGTTTTGTTTATATCGTTTTATTGCTATTCAGTAGAAGGGGAGCCGGGGATAGTTGATGAATAGTGGCCTGGTAGCATGTACAACAATTTTGTGTGATTATTCCTCTTTCTCTCTCTTTCTTCACAAGATTCAGTGTATGTGCTGCAATCTCTCTCTTCTTATTTGTGTTGTAATCATTGATTCCTTGTTCATTCAAGTTTAGCATGCACAAAAGTTCAGAAAAGAGTGCCGCAAAAATTGGGTGCAATCTAGCTATTTATTCTTATGCTTGGAGAACTTGTTCATTTTGCATGGGAGAACTTATTCTATTCTTGTTGCTCGCAAGCTTTTTGTTGATATGCCTAGAAGAACTGAAGTAATCTTTTGTGACGTTTCTTTGTTGTTAAATAAAGCTAATTTCTATGGACATGTGGACTATAAACATTTGCTATGGAGAAGTACACGTATTTAAACTTGTATGTGGACAATAAACATTTGCTATAGACCACCTTCAATAACTTTGTAAGTACATAGATATCACCTAGATGTAAACATTTGCTATAGTTCACCTCCAATAACTTTGTAAATACAGAGATAATCTTTATATGGATATGTGGACTATAAACATTTGCTATAGTTCACCTTCAATAACTTTGTAAGTAAAGAGATATCACCTAGATGTAATATGTAACTATTTATTGCAATCTGAGGAATGGGTGTGTATATTGTAGTCTCTACGTGCACAGTCGAGATGTGTTCAGTCCAACCACATGGCATCAGGGAGGTCGAGTTCGTCATGAGCAGCAGTACATGGTTGTCGGTTTCCACTTTCTTCCACCTAGGTGCTTCATACAAGACTTGTAATCTTCTCCCTTGTGAGTTCTCTCTCTCTTTCACTGTCCGTGTTCATGTTTAGTACTGCTTCAATTTCTTTGTGATGCAAATGTTGCTGGTGAACATACTTTGTGTCGAAAAAACTTACAAAAAGCACTTTTTCTGGTCGTGAAATTTTCCAAATTTGATCTGGTCTAGCAGTTCAACATGTATTGTATCATCAAAACAACTCATATGCATTGTATATATGCATCAACCTAAACAGTTCAGTACATCAGTTCATAATAAACAAAAACAATTGAACAGATTAGTGTGTGTCCAATAGAAAAAAAAAGAAAAAACTACTACGTCCGCACGCAAGTGTGCCGATGTTTGAAAAAACTACAATTCTTGCATGTCATTTGTTTGTCAAAAATGTCTGGAATAAAATTTTCATCGAGAAAGTTCACACACTGCCAACTCAAACATTCAGACATTTATTTCCATGAAATTCATATATTGCCAGTCTTAGGATGCATATAATGACTTTGGGAATATTTTTCTTCTTCACTTTGTATGTGTGTTCTCTTGTTCATAGTTAACTCATGAAAGACGGAAGGGTTTCAAGTCACTTGCAGAGGTAAAGGATGGGGAAAATACAATTTGCTTCCAGTAGGTGCATATTTCTATTTGTATAAAACATATATGTTACGTTTTCTTGAGGGTGCATATTTCTGTCTGCATAAAACTTATATGTTACATATTCTTGAGAAAAATGGATGCAACATTCACAACCGTTTTGGATAACTAAGTAGAATGACTAGTAGTGAGAGCAAGTATTCTACAAATGTACATAGTATGATTTTATTAATGGATAAGGACATGAAATCATATCTTACTTCTAGTTTGAGCACACGACTATTTTGTATCTTTACTGTTTCTAATAGCAAGTTCCGCAATTGGTCCGTCCAGATGGAAGAAGGAAATTAGTCCAACAGGCGCATCTAAAGTGACATGTTCGTGCACCGCCCACTCGTCCTCAAGCTGCTTGTCGTGTCATGTCGGATTGCCATCAACCATAGTTGTGTCTCAACCCCCATGGTGCTTCCCCTCTATTGTTGCCCTCACCATGCTCTCCTGCGTATTGGCGGCCTCGACGAGCTGACTATGGTTGCCGCTCCTGCGTGCTGCAGTACGACGCCGAGCTTGTCACCATTTATATTTTTGTTTTAAGTTCATTTGTGTTCTTGTTGTCAGGTCGCCTGGAAATTTTTTACCGTTGTTAGTTCATGTGTGTTCTTGTTGTTAGGTCCTGTGCAAGTTTGTTATCAGTTCATGTGTATTGTGTTTATTTTGTCGCTTCATTAGTACATATCCACCTACAGCCCGTTCAATGATGTAAGCCACACAAGTTCGAAAAGAAATGGATAAAACGATGGCGGTGGTGAAAAGAATACAGCCCATTCAATGATGTAAGCCATGCAAGTTTGAAAGGATTCACATCAGTACAAACTCTAGAGGGCATGTATATTATTTGCCCCACGAAAATTCAAAATGATAAAAGTTCAAGATGTAAAATGAGAGAAGTCCAGACCATTGTTGAAGTTGAAAAAAAAAATAAACACACAAAACATTTCTTTGTTTTCAGAAAATGTCATTCAGTTCAGCCCTCTCGTCCAGACCATTGTTGAAGCTGAAATTAGTCCAACAGGCGCATCTAAAGTGACATGTTGTGCACTGCCCACTCGTCCTCAAGCTGCTCGTCGTGTCATGTCGGCTTGCCATCAACCACAGTTGTGTCTCAACCCCCACGGTGCTTCCCCTCTATTGTTGCCCTCACCATGCTCTCCTGCGTATTGGCGGCCTCGACGAGCTGACTATGGTTGCCGCTCCTGCGTGCTGCAGTACGCCGCCGAGCTTGTCACCATTTATATTTTTTTTTTAAGTTCATTTGTGTTCTTGTTGTCAGGTCACCTGGAAATTTGTTACCGTTGTTAGTTCATGTGTGTTCTTGTTGTTAGGTCCTGTGCAAGTTTGTTATTAGTTCATGTGTATTGTGTTTCTTTTATCGCTTCATTAGTACATATCCACCTACAGCCCGTTCAATGATGTAAGCCACACAAGTTCGAAAAGAAATGGATAAAACAATGGCGGTGGTGAAAAGAATACAGCCCATTCAATGATGTAAGCCATGCAAGTTTGAAAGGATTCACATCAGTACAAACTCTAGAGGGCATGTATATTATTTGCCCCACGAAAATTCAAAATGATAAAAGTTCAAGATGTAAAATGAGAGAAGTCCAGACCATTGTTGAAGTTGAAAAAAAAGAAACACACAAAACATTTCTTTGTTTTAACAAAATGTCATTAAGTTCAGCGATATAAACCAGGCAAGTTCGGGGATGATGATACCACTATTTGATCAATGAATAAAGGAGGAGATATTTGTCAAAAAAGGGGGTATGTTGCTACTCTTTTGAAAAAAATGAATTCTCGTGAAAACACGCTCAGTGCAAAACCATACGGACATCAGTGCAAGTACTCTTTTTGGAACATTTCTAAATTACTCTATGAAAAATACATCGGTATAAACACACACACATATCAATACAAGTACTCTGTTTTTTACAGGAAAACAACATAACGTGTCTCACTATATTCGAAATTACTCATCAATGATTGCGAATTTGAGAAAACGTTCAACATGACTAAGTTTCGCATTTTCGATAGCTATCCAACGGTATATTATTTGCCCCATTTCGACAAACTTTTTTAAAAAGTCGCATTCAAAATCAAATTTGACTGTATTCAAATTCGTTTTAAAACTGTAAGGAATTAGAAAAACATTTCTATACGAAAAAGTTGCGCATTTTCCATAGCTTTTCAACGCTGTATTGTTTGCATCAATCCAACAAACCGTTTAAAAAACGCGAAAATATGTTTCACCTAGAATTTCACTGTTTTTCAAATTACTTTTAAATTGTATATAATTTGGAAAAACAGTAGATACATGGAAGATGCGGATTTTTACCAGCTTTCCAACGCCATCTTATTTGCTCAATTCCGACAAATCGTTTGAAAATTGAGTCCAAAATATGATTCGCGTTTTTGGTTTTGAAAAAAAGATTTTTCCAAAACTGCTCTTAAACCGTGATGATTTTGCAAAAAAATCTTATATGACTGTAATGTAGATGTCAAGAGCTTTCCAACGATATATTACACGCCCATTCCGATGAAAAGATGATCAGTTCGACGAGATGAAAATCATCAGTACAACCGCCTCAAACCGTCAGTTCAAGTAGGGTAACAGAATAATATTCTGTTTCGCGAAACAAAATAGCCCATATGTATATATATATATATGGCTTCTGCACAGCATCTCCATCATCATTATCAGTACATCCTACGCAGGTGAGTTAGGATGCACTTGATCCCCAAAAGGTATCTATCCTTCAAACCAGAGGAGTGCTTCAAACTAACAACAGTACATAGTATCCAACAAAAGAGGGTCGTGCTACAGCAGCAGAATACATGGCTCAGTCTAGATATCAGTACGAATCAAGTTGTGCATATTTGTTGTTGGCATGAACCACATCGCCGCATGTCAGGTTTGCGAAAGCCATCCATCGCATGGAAGCTTGATGCCTTTCACACACCGAAGGTTATCCGGCAACAAGCTTTGTCGATAAATCTCTGGATATGGTGATTCATGAAACCCATGGTATGATGTGTAAACACAGTCCCCCCTGACGAATGGAAGTTGCAAAGCACGGTAATCAACGTCGGTGATATGATCGATGATTGGTTGGATGATCGAATAATTGAGCCCGAGGAACCTGGAGTGGTTGCTGAGGCTATAAGCACGCCTCTAGTTGAATACACCTGGCCCAATGGAGCTGGGATCTTTCTCGAACACGAAGCAGCCGTAGCCATCAATGTCATGAACGCCCTAGGCATTGTACTGCATGTGGTTTGATGTAATGGTTTGGTCAATTTGGTACGTGCAAATGAGCATCAAATGACCGCCGTCAGCTGAACGAGCGATAAACCACCACCCATCGGCTGGTATGATTCCAGGACATTCCAGGTCCTGGAATCATGAAGGCCAGTGCATTTGCGTCTGCTGCAACAATTCAAAGTGGAGACCAAAAGGACAAAAATAAACAATCATGTTCAGAGTATGTGTGGAATTAAGATTATTATAACAGCGACACATATCATAGACAGAGAATTGCAATTTCGTGGTCATAATCATACCCCAAGTTCAAAAAATAAGCCAATGGCTTTCATATTCTAGCAATATGTGATGGTTTAAACATCATGTAACAATGAGAGGAAAACAGCTGTGACAGAGCCTACCCATATTCTACCATAGCACTTACTACTGTTCTCATATCAACTCTAAGCAATAACATGCGTTGTTATAAAAATCTTGGAAATGAGAGTAACATATAGCAATCATGAGGTTATGCTCATAATATCTATTCTAACATTCATTAGATGCCAATTGTTCTCATATCAACTCTAACAATGTGGTCATAAAAATATAGGAAATGAGAGAAACATATAGCAATGATGTGGTTATAGACATACTATCTATTCTAAATTTGTAACAATGAATAGGTTGTCGTATTCATAAGGTAAAGATGAGATACAATAGAGCAATTACACGATGATAGATTCCACCAGTATAGGAAGCCAATCTGTGCGTCGACCGCGTAAAAGATGCCATCATGCACTATAGCATCAGACAGAAATGTTACCTCAACGGGATTGACAATGAGCCATAACCATGTATGGCGACCGGATTCCAGATAGACTAATCCCATGTTGAACAAGGCAATGAGCTTGTAATCCATGTAGTCTTCCAATGGTGTGGGCACTTCACAGATTACAACTTTCAGCAAACAGAGGTCAAGCCAAAAGCTTGACGCATCTCGTGCGTAGTAGGCAGGAGTGTCCGGCGGGCCGCGAGGCTCGATGGCGGCGGTATCCAATGATGGAAGGGTGATATCTTGCTGGGTGTAGATATCCACAAGACACCACGGACTACCGGATTGGTGGATGAGGACGATCCAGTTGGCCTTCATGCCCGCCCAGTAGTGGCCGCGCATGAAGGACAGGTGGACGGGTAGTGGTAGCATGTCGAGGGGCACCACGGCAACCTCCATAGGATCGTCAAGTCGGTGTCTGGGCCACCTACGAGGATCGGGCATCAGCAAGTAGGGTGTCTCGAAAAGAGTCAACCGGTTGCAGACAAGTAGATGGTACAAAGACACCAAGCATGCGGCCAGACGGACGGTGCTGAGTAGGTCCATACGATTATAGATCTGCTCCAAGAGGACATCGGGGAGGGAATTCCAATCGCGACTCTGTGTGTCAGTCGGTTCTGCCATTGGGGTTTTCGGTGAGTGCGAGCCAGCGGGGAAGTGGATTCGGGTGGGCGAGCGAAGAAGCTTCTCCTCATGTGGCCGAGCAGTGAGCGGGGGGGATATGGTACGCGTGAGCTACCAAGGAAGATGGCACGGGCGGGCGAGCAGTGAGCGGGGGGAAATGGTGTGCGGCCGATGATGGGGAAGACAGGAGGAAGAAGAAGAGAGGAGGAAGAAGAGTGAAAGACGGGGAAGAAAGTGCATTAAATCTCAATTCTACTACTACTACTACCAGGATATACCGTCCTTCGGAGTGTAAATAGTTACACGGATGACATGTGGGTCTACCTCATGAGGGCCCATATGTCAGTTAATGGAGGAGACATGTGCTTAGGCATATTTGCAGAAGCATGCTCTACCGGCAAACATGATGGCAGTATTGGGTAAGGCTAATTTAGTAACACCAACACGCTGGTTCAACTTATTAATTAAGTGTCCCATCTGCTGCTGTGTGTATTGTCACTTCACTGCGAAGACTAGTTGAATAGTTCTCTCTAATCGAGATGGGGAATAATGGATCCTGAAGACTTCCTATCTACAGTATCCCTGTGCCTCTACGCTCACTTCACTCATTTTGCTCCATACGTAGTCACTTGTTGAAATCTCTAGAAAGATAAATACTCCGTATTTGGGAACAGAGGGAGGCTTTTACTCCGTATTTGGGAACAAAGGGAGTATCACCATATGGAGGGAACAGAGGAAGCTTGAAATGTGAACATGTCAATGGGAGGGAGTAAGCCTCATGCATGCATGCATGCATGCAACATGCAACACTCACATGTACACATGGATGCACGCAACACTCACGCGCCCATGCGGTACACAGCACACGACACGACGCACATGCTCACGCTCAAGTGCTCCACCTACTCCCTACGTCTGTGAAAGACTGTACATTTAGAGATTTACACATTGACCAAGGCATAATTAACGCCCAAAAGTAGCAGACTTATGTGTGCATGCGACCATTGAGAGAAGAAGATTAAATGAAGGTTGTTGCATGCTATAATTAAGGATAGACATGTAGCCTATACCTAGAGCACAATTTGGTGCATTAGTCAATCAATATTGATTTAGATTAAAGGCTAAATGCATTGGACGTGTAGATGTACTACACTCTTTGTTCTTTAGCCGATGTACACTCTTTGTTGGAGGACCGAGGGGGTACATGTGCATGCACTCACATACACAACCAGGGTGGTTCACGTGCAAGGGTTGGACTCCTGTCACGCCTGCGTAAAGTTTTGTTTAACTGATTTCTTTGCTCTGCCAACTGACAGGTGGGACCCAGAAACCAGGTGAAAATTTAATTAGTCAACAAAGTGCCATGTCGACTATGTGGCCGGTCAGTGGGATGCAATACGGTGCTCTACGATGAGCTAGTGATCGTATAATCACCGCAAAACTATATATAGTGACCGTAAAGAGCGTATTGTTACATTTGTTGACCGCCAGTGTATTTTTCTCATTTCAAATTAAGCCATATTAACCGGAAAGGACGTGGTATGGACTAGTACTAGTAATGTTTTGATGTGTCCCGTCAACTCGCCAAACGAGAAGAAGCTTGCTTACTACGCCTCTCCCTGCCCACGCACGCGGTGGCTCACAGGATGAGGAGAGGGTTTTGACTACAGCACCCTCTCCCTCTCCCTCTCCCTCGCCCTCGCCCTCGCCCTGCGGTGGACGTGCAGCAGTTCAATCGGTGTCAGATTGCCAGAAGCATATTGTACTATAGTATCATCATTTTTTTTGAATATGTACTGCAAGGCAACAGCCTCACAGCTCTTTATTGAAAACAACAAAGAACAAAGTCCTATTACAAGTCCATACAAGAAGAGAAAAGAGGAAGACAGAAATACTTATAGAGTTACAACCCAAGCAGGGCAAAGAAAAACACTACCTAAGGAAGGCTAGAGATCCAAGTTAGAAGGCTATCCTTGTATTTACATTTTATCCTATGAGAAAGAAGGGTTATGTCATGGATGAAGTTATGCCTCCATGCTCTGAAAGAAGGTGTCTCATTCCTGAAAACCTTGCCATTCCTCAAGATCCAAATGTTCCAAGCTGCTGTAAAGACCACTTCAGCGAAGAAAGAATGCCCAAAATCCTTCCTAGCCTTTACTGCCATGTTGTAAGTTGTCATCCCAGGCTGTGGGTCCCAGATAATCTGCAGGTAATTCCAGACTCTAATGCTAAAATTACAAGAGAAGAACAAATGTGCATGATCTTCATGGATCAGATATGGACATAGGACACAAGTATGATCTTCCACATGCCAATGCCTTCTGAGTAGCATGTCTCTGGTGTTTAAACGATCTCTCAGCAATAACCAACCAAACATCTTGATTTTCAATGTACATGAAGATTTCCAAATCCATTGGAAGATTGGATCAACAACAATATGCTGATGCTCATACACATAGAAGGATTTGGGTCTGAAACAACCCTTATGAAAAGGCCAAATCCATGCGTCATGAGTTGCAGAGCAAGAATAATCATGAGTCAGCTGTTGAAGACATTCCAGCTCAGCAAAGGCCTGTGTAGAGATGGGCAAATGCAAATTTGACAAAAACTCCTGGGAAAGTGCATCAGACACTGAAAGTTGCTCATCAATAACAAAGGAGAAGAGCCTGGGAAATTTTTCCCTAAGACAGGAACCCTTAAGCTCAGCCATCCATCTGTCAGACCAAAAGAGAATGGACCTGCCATCACCCAACGCTTGAGTAGCCATCTGACAATATTTGTCAACCAATTTAAACACATCACGCCACCAAAAAGATCCACAGAGCGTGGTAGTATGAGGGACAGAGTTGGCATAGTAGGCATTCCAAATAAGGCCAACCCAGGGGATGTCATGATGATTATAGAATTTGTGTAAGAACTTCATCAGCAATGCCTCATTCTGCACCCTGAGATTAAGCACACCAAGACCCCCTTTGTTTTTTGGTAAGCATACCAAGTCCCAGGCGGCCAGAGATTGTCTCGGAGTATCAGAGTTTCCTCTCCATAGACATTGTCTCTGAATCCTTTCAATTTGCTTCAAAATTCCAGTTGGGATGACCAGTGTGCACAGGAAGTATATAGGCATTGATGTTAGGACAGAGTGGAGCAACTGCAACCTGCTACCTTGATTCAGAAAACATGAAGTGGCAGACAATCTTCTTTCAATCCTATGCACAAGGGGCATGAGATCTTGGATTGAGGGCCTTGTAGTCCCCATGGGTAGACCCAAGTAAGTAAAAGGCATGGTTCCTATGCTGCAGCCAAGAATTGAGGCCAACCTGTTAGCTTCATCAGATGACAAGTTCATAGGCACCAAAAGGGATTTTGTAAAATTTACAGATAATCCTGTTGTCACAGCAAAGACATCGAGCATGTCTTTAAGAGCAAGCAGTTGGTGATCAATAGCAGGCAACACAATTAGTGTATCATCAGCATACTGAACAATGGGGTAATCCTGACTGTTGGAAGGGATTGGCAAAGTCAAAATTCCTTTACTGCACATGTCGTTGACAACAGACTGAAGCAGGTCAGCGGCAAGGACAAAAAGAAGAGGTGACATTGGGTCTCCTTGCCTGACTCCTCTCTTACATTTAAAATGGTTACCAGGAACACCATTAAGAAGCACAGAAGAAGAGCCAGAAGACAAAATAGTCTGCATCCAGGAGATCCATTTTTCATTGAAACCCTTGTATCTTAAGATTCTAAGAATGGCATCATGCTCAATAGTGTCAAAGGCTTTAGTAAAATCCAATTTCAGCAGCACTATTGGTCTCTTTGAAGCATTACACTGGTGAATATACTCAAAGCACCAAGCTAGACAGTCCTGAATAGACCTGGATTTAATAAACCCATATTGGTTTTTATGAATACAGGAAAGGATGACCTTCTGCAACCTGTTTGCCAAAAGTTTAGTGAGGAATTTCAAACAGGTATTTGTCAAAGATATTGGCCTGTAATCATTCAGACCCTCAGGTGAAAGCTTTTTTGGGATCAAGGTTATGAGAGAACTGTTGATACACTCCAAATCAAGGTGCCCCTCAAACAACTCTTTGACCAGTTGATGAAAGTCATCTTTAATTATGTGCCAACACTTTTTAAGAAAAAGGCCAGTGAAACCATCTGGCCCAGGTGCTCTGTCAGGAGGCATTTCCTTAATAACACAATCAATTTCCTGCTCAGAAAAGGGCTTGGTCAAGTCATCTAGTCCCTGAACCTTCTTAATAATATTTGGCATATCAAAACCCATTTGTGTATTATTTGTGCATCCCATCCTCTGCTTGAACTCCTGCAGAAATAATCCAGCAATTGATGCATGATCAGAGGTCACTTGCCCATCATCAGAAGTTATACTAGAAATAGAGTTATTCCTGTATCTCTCTGTGGCCATGGCATGGAAAAATTTGGTGTTTTCCTCTCCCACTTTAATGTTTCTAATGGTACATCTCTGCTTCCAGTAGATAAATTGCAACCTTAGAGTTTCCTCCAAGTGTAACTTTACAATTTTCCTAAAATTTTCCTCAGGCCCAGACAAAGGCCTTAACTCCTCAAGACCATCCAGACAAAGAATTACTTTATTGCAGTTGGAAATTAGAGCCTTGACGGTAGAAAGGCTAATGTGCCAGTGTTTGAGTGCCTGCCTGAGAGCTTTGAACTTTGCAGATATTATAGCAGCAGAAGATCTCTTATGAACTGGTCTATTCCAAGATTCACTGACACAATCAAGAAAACCAGGCAAATTAGTCCAGTAATTTTCAAATCTAAACACTTTGGCCTTGGGAATAGTGGTTTTGATTTGCACTACACAAGGCACATGATCTGAAGTGGTTCTAGCCAGAGGAAGGACCATAGTGTTAGGAAAAGAACATGTCCATGAAGGGGTTGTAAAAAACCAATCAATCTGTTCAAGCAGAGGAGCAGTTTGCATATTTGTCCAAGTGTACCTTCTGCCCTTGATAGGTAATTCAATTAAGCCCAGATGCCCAATAACCTCATTAAAGATGAACATGTCATTAATATCACCACCTGGTTTATTCCTATTATCCATTGATCGCATGAAATTGAAATCACCCAATAACAGCCAGTTAGCATCAACAGGGATAGTTATATCATGCAACCAATTAATAAAATTTTCTCCAGCTGGATTTTGACAGGGTCCATAGACTGAAACTAGAGTCCAGGTTTGGGAGTTATGAACAGACATGAACTCCACCATAATACCAAAACTATTGCACTCAATTAGCTTCCCAGCAAACAAAGCAGTATTCCATACGACTAACAACCCACCCGAGGCTCCAGACGAAGGCACATGGATAAACTGATCAAAACGTCGTGGACAACACTTACGGATGAAACGCTGATCAATGACCTCACATTTTGTTTCTTGGAGGCAAACAATGGAACAAGCACTCTCATCGATTTTCTGACGAACTGCACGCTTTCTGTCATCTGAATTCAGACCTCGCACATTCCAACAGAGAACTTTCCAATCTCTAACATCATTATGATTCATTACAGACCATAATTAAGTAACAGCAAAAGACTGTCACATAATGACAGTACCAGTTCAGCCAAGGGATAGCATAAAAGTTCAGACAAAGCCTAAAAGATAAGTGCAGATAAATGGTTTTCACAAGGGTTAACCATAAACCCCACCAAATGAAATGATCAGCTATCATTGGAGCTAGGAGGAGCAGAAGACTTGCAAGAAGGAGCCTCAAGCTTCTCCTTAGTGAGCTTCTCTGGCCCAATGCCGAGGCGAAGACCAACCTGCTGCAGCACATTGATTGGCGTGGGCGGCGGCACAGTAGGTTGATCTGCATCGTGAGGAGGAGCCCGCGGAAGTTCGCCATCCACAGAAACCTTGCGCTTCTTCTGGGGCTTTGCTGCAGGTTTCTTCATAGGGGACTTGGCTGGAGTAGAATGCCTGAAGCCATCACGTAAAGCTGAGAGCCTAGCACTGCGCCTAACCTCAGACTCAACAATCACAGCCTTTGGTTTATGAGTACGAGCTGGACGCTGACTTGGGGCTGCAGAGAAATTAAAGGCATACATCTCAACCGCAGACAACGCTGGGTCAACCATGGCACAATCCTCAGCAACATTGTCAAAACAAAGTGCACGAGCAACAGGAGGCTTCCTTTGAATATTTACCATCCGACGAACAGGTGAAGGATGAAAAACCAGCTTGTTCTTCATAGCAGAGTAAGAAAAAGATAACTCCCAAGAGCGCTTAGACAGAAGAACTGGTTTTAAAGGACTAAAAAACTGTAACCCTCGAGGAATGTGCATTGTATCAAAAACTGGCATCATACGCTGAAAAGATCTTGTCCATTGAATTACCGAAGGAAGTTCTGGTCTGAAAACTGTCAGAACTTGACCAACAACAACGTGAGGCTGGATCAGAGGAGGCACATAAGCTGCCACAACACCTTGCTGATTATTGACAGATCCCTCAGTAGAAACAACAGGCCCCGAGTTCTCTAAAACCACTAACTCTTGAGAAGTAGGTAGTGCTTCATCATCATGAATCTCCTCAATAATGACATTGTCATGCTGGTTATGAGGCTGCGGATCATCATTATGAGCATGAGGATCCTCATTCCAACCCAGCTCTGGAAACTCAGGCATGACAAAGTTAACATTTTCAAAGTGCATGTTCCCGGGCAACGGATGAGGGTTTCCATTGAAAGGCATCGGATCTTCATCAGCTGGCATAATGTCAGCAAATTCTGCAGAGAGCACATAGATAGGTGCTGTCCAAGAAAGACGCGTAGCTCCAAAGTCTGCATACTCATGATAGGCAACATCCCTAGGTACTTGCTGAGGGCTTGGGGAAGAAACATAAACAAGAGTCCTGACTAGCCGCGGATCATCCTGGTGCCAGATATGAAAACGAGCAGGGCAACGGATGAGGGTTTCCATTGAAAGGCATCGGATCTTCATCAGCTGGCATAATGTCAGCAAATTCTGCAGAGAGCACATAGATAGGTGCTGTCCAAGAAAGACGCGTAGCTCCAAAGTCTGCATAATCATGATAGGCAACATCCCTAGGTACTTGCTGAGGGCTTGGGGAAGAAACATAAACAAGAGTCCTGACTAGCCGCGGATCATCCTGGTGCCAGATATGAAAACAAGCAAAGGTACTAACTGCCTCAGAAATATGCTGTGTTGTGTGGTAGTCCAAAGGAACACCTAACATCATAATCCAGCCCCTACAAAAACCCTGAATAGCTCTGTGATTGATGCCTTGATCATGAGGAACAAACCGAACAAAGTGACCATTGCCAAGATCATAAGGAGGATGATTTATAATGGCATGCCTGGATGCAGGAGATCGGAACTCAAACAAACCAACACCGTCAATCCATTGTTGATCACTAAGAACGTCACGGTGAAGCTGAGTCATCACAAAGTCACTAACCAGTTGCCTGAAGTGATGGATCTGTCCGGGTGGCGGCGGAGTCTCAACAAAGCCAATGGCAAACTGCTCATGGCGACGGTCTGGCGCAATGGCTGGAGAGTAGAAAGTCCGAGGCACGCGGGTTGGCCCTCCATCGATGAGCTCGAACCCTGGTGGAAGGAACTCAAGAGGATCCAGTGGAAAATTCGCCATGGCTTGCTTTGGTGGAGGTGGAGCAGGTTGGTGGTGCACGGGAAGTGGTGAAGACGTGATGTGACTCGTCTGCGCCAGCGCGTGGGTCGTCTCTATACCCGAGGAGTCCCTAGGCGATGGAGTAGTAGGTTGACTCGTGGTGGGCATGGGAACCAACAGTGGAGATTTTTCTGGATTTTGTTTCGTGTGTTTAACTCGCCAAACATAACCATTATCCTGGGCCCAATTAATGCAATCTCGATGACGATGACCATAACGTGAGCAAGCCAGGCAAACAGGACAAGAGACCGACAAGTGGCCCCGCTGGTGACAGCTGGAACAAGTTAGAACTCGGTCCACCATGTCATTGACCATATCATCAAACAAAACAGCAGCTTCCTGAGTAGACGGAATGTCCATTGGCTGGGTGGTGGGCTGTAGTCCGTCATGGAGGACTGGCCCAACATGGGATGCAGGAGAATCGAGAGCAGATGAGAACAAACTAACCACCTCAGGTGAATTCCGTTGAATCCGCGGTGGGTCAACAGAACCGAAAGTAATCGACGGAGTAGCAACAGTCCACTGGAGGTTCACCGGCGGCGATGGTCGAATGATCAAACGCTCATTTGTCGGGACAACATATCCAGCATCAGAAAGAGTATCAATACAATCCTGTGTGGCCGGATATCTATAACCCTTGCATGCATCATAGCTTTGGAACGTTGCAAAAGACATTTTCTTTTGCACAGAACTAGAAGATCTAAAAGAGGACTTAGACGGTGGTTTATGCATAGAGATCATCCCAAGCGTCGCCCGTCTCTTAGATGGGCTAACTAAGATCCATTCCGCATCACTTTGCAACTTCCAAAGTTTAAACTCTCGAACCCAATTTGGTCCTCCACGGCCCCAAAGATTGAAATAACATTTGAATTGCGGGCAAGCAAAAGATCGAAGATCAACAATATAAAAACCAACTTGCTTGGAAGAAACGTTGAAGGAATAAACCTTGTCACGTAAGCATGAGACACCCAACTCAATCGCAGATCCACCAACAGCAGCCTCTAGAGCCGCCGCCACAGAATGATCATCAAGCCTGAAAACATGATGGCTAAAGGACACCACCAACATGAAGTGACCTGTGTCCTCCGTAGGATGGACAGAAAAACCAGTAGATCTGAAAACTTTATCCGCAAACTCCAAACCCTTGGAGAAGTCCAAGCCAAGGGTTGATCCAGATGAGAAAACCATGACCCCTGAGTGAGGGGGAGACGCCGGAGAGATTGGTAGGGAAAGATTAGGGTTTTAGTGGTGGTGGGAGGAGATCACCGGAGATGGGGTGGAAGGTGGGAGGTGGGAGGGAGGAGACGCCATCGCGACCCAATACTTAAGCATCTATAGTATCATCATTGTTGGACCTTCCGAAGAGGCAAAGAACCAAGTGCAAGGTTCACACGAGTATGAACTGTTGAACCTCCTGAAGAGGTAAAGAGCCAAGTGCAAGGTTTTATAGGAGTTGTCATCCTAGTAGGAGTATAGTACAACTATAGCGAACGATGTTACTGTATGATGCCGCCATGTCACCTATATCCAAAGCTGTGCCACCTTTTTTTTCTCAAAGAGCGTGTTGGAGCCCGTGCAACAACCACACAAGTTGCACGTACACATAACACATTTACTAGTAATAAATTCTAAAGGAAAAATTGTTAGTATGCCACACAAGTTCATCTCCAATTCATGTGATAAATTTGTGCATGACTAGTCTACATATATTCACAGCGCTACCGTTCACAATTTACCGTACTCCACTTACACGTTATAGATGGGCTACATGTCTTCCTCCAGGTTCCAGTCCCAGGTGTTCTTCATGGATGGCACGATCCATAGCAGTGGGCAACGGGAATCATTGTCGTAGCTTTCTAGCCCGGTTCCACATGATGGAGACTCATCCAAGCTGAAGCGGCATAAATCAGGGATAGAGTGTCACAGCATGTCATTCATCTGGAGGTGCACAATGAAGACACAACCATGCTTCATGAACGGCAGGCCTTCTGTGTCGTGCACGGAAGGTGGCATCCGCTTCATAATGGGGTAGTTGTCTCCCATGAAAAGTGAGTACTCTCCAAGAGAGTTCCTCGGCACCCACGTAGCATCACGGGGGTCGAACTCGGCACCGTTCATCTAGTACACGCGGCATCTCAGATCTGGACACATGGTGACGTACATAGTCAAGGTCCATGCATAATAATGTTGTGCTCAAATATGGTGGTCAGTAATACTGTGCAGCAAATAGTACTACTCTAGTATAGAGCAAGTAAAATAACCGGCTTACTATATATAGCCACTCCTGGCTACATGGATGAGATAGTAAGACATGGAAAAACAAAAATGGTGGCAGATAGTGGGTTCAAGTCTTCAAGGGCCTAGCTAGATATATGCGTCCTCCATGGTAAAAAGTACTCCTACTACTACTAGTAAGTAGTACAGCAATGAAAGAGAAGGCGAGAGGGTTAAAAAATGGAATACCTGGCTAGATGGTGATGGTCCGATCGTGGTAGATTGTCTGACCATGTTGCACATTAGTGGTACCATGGGTAACGACTACTAAGATAGTTGATCCCAATATGCCAAAGTCAGCTACAAGGTTCCAGGTTCGACGGAATCGCGGATGCAAATGCACATCCAGGATCAGCGATCTTATTTTGATCGGGGATGACTGGTCCCTGCAAGATAATGGAGTACCATTAGGGATGAAAATGATGGTTTGTGCACTCCGTTTGTAATCTACCGTACTGTAGGATAGCAACCAGATGAAACAAGTCCCCTGGCTTGTCACCGCGAAGATGCGGCCTAGATGGCGCACGGCATATTTGAACATCTAGGGGTACAAATCTGCCGCCGCCAACGTGCGCCAGCCTCTACCGTTACTGCCTCTTGCATTGATGGCAATCCTTATGTCGAACACCACGATGAGATAGTAATCGTCATAGCCGCGTCGCTTTGTCGGCGGGTCTGCAATTGCTATCTTCTTCAATATCATGTAGGCATCATCATACGTATTCAAGCCCAGCACGTCCGGAAGGCCGATCCCAATGGTGGAGAAGGGGTCTACGGGAACAGCCGCACTATTGTGGATGTTGTGCAAAATGATGGTGGTATCCGGCCGGAGGTATGCAAGCCAATCTTCGTTGGCACCGACCTAGACCTATATATAAGACAGTGGGCAGCAGAGAAATTACAGGATGGAAATGGAATAACTAAGTACTACATGATCAAACTCCATTACTGACCTGCTCATCGGACAAAATCCGACTACCTCTCAACGTCGGCAACTCTAGTGGAGTCAATGTGCAACCATGGCCAGGGAGCGGTGGACTATTTGAAGGATTGTCCCATAGAAGAACCTTCTCCTTGAGGACGCATGGAAGACCAACAATCATGGCCTTTTCCCAAGCCTGTTTAAGCACTGTCTTGAAAAAGTTGGTGCAGGAATCACCGAGTCTTGCGGCAGTGAGGACATCGGAGTGGCGTGCGATTTCTCCCAGAGGATCGTCGTACAAGGTCTCCCAGCCCCAACGAGGAGGAGAACCGCCTGGCGAATCCATAGGAGCAGCGATGAACTGCCTTCTCTTCGGGGGAAGGGGAACTGGCAAGGAGGAGATAAGAGCATAGTAACCACAGGGCCTCATCCCTTCCAATTGTAGATCGTTCCCTAGCGAAGGGGTGAGGCTATTATTTACTACTAGTACTTGCATTATGGGATGTTATGGGATTGCATTATACTGTAAATAATAGCACTAGTAAGAAATTTTGGCACTAGGTAGTAGTTTTTGGCATGGATTAAGAAATTTTGGGTATGTTTTTGCTATTTTTTGTACACGCCAACTAGTCTCAAAAACGTCTTACATTATGGGACAAAGGAGTACATACTCGTACTGTATTAGTACTAGTACTACTTTCTCAACCAGTAGTGTGATGTACTGTATTCTAGTATAGTGCACCAGTTTTGAACTCTTGAATCTCATACCCAAGGAGCTGTATTGGAAGTGGAGGGTACTACTGTTCTCTAGAACCATCGTTGTACTATCAATGTAGGGAAAGTACACATGCGTAGTGGCCTAGTGGGTACTCTTGATGCTCTAGCCGCTCCTGTCACGTAGCTGGCCTACTCAGTCGCTCCTCTCACATACACACTAGCAGCCTGTTTATCAGCGACGGTTACTGCGGGGGCAGAACATTTAAGTTATTTGATACAGCGAGACTAGGATTTTCGCTTCCATTTGTGGAGGTGTAATGGATCTCATCGAACTTTGTTAGTACTTCCTTCTTTATGAATGAGATGATGCAAAGCTTTTGCCTCCATTTCAAAAAAAACACGTCAAGAGGAATTTCTTTTATAGAGCCGGTAATGGAGTGAAGTCCATGCGTGCAACGCCACAAGCTACAGAGTAGTAGTAGAGCACTTTATGTACACAGCCATATTGCACAGTTCCCAATGCCCAGCCAGGATTTTCTGGCTCCTCGGGCTTAATTGGGAGGCACTAGTTTAAATATGCTAGTAGCTGATGAGAAAGCTGCAAGCAAGGTGCGGCTAGGGCGAGCACGCGAGCCACGAGACGCTGGGAAGGAAAACCCGTTCACGTGGCTAGGCTATCCAGTGCACCCAGATTGTGGTGCCGCATGTCTGTTTGACTTCAAAACTCAAACTACCCGTGTAAAATATTGGCTCGCAGTGAAGTTACTATTTTAAAAAAAGGTCGTCGTGCATTTGGCCGGGATCAAACCCACAAAACGAGGTATACACTCCCGCAACCACTAGTGATATTCGTTGGAGTACAATGCAACCTAGAATCGCCTTTTGTCGCTAGTAGTACATTGTTCCTTACAAGAAACCCCTAATAATGCAAGAAACCACTAATAATGCCAAGAAACTACTACCACTTGCATATGTGGCAGACTTAAGATAAGACTACCTTATCAACCATTGTACATTCCCTTACCATCCAGCCCTACCAAGAAACAACTACTCTACAAAGTGTCGTTATAGGCACGTTTCAACCCATGTCGCCCATTAAGCCAATGCCTTCTATTCGACCGTGAGTGTTCTGACTTGTGGGACCTACATGTCAGTCTGCACAAAAATCCTCGAGTGACCTCCTACCTCCGGCCCGTCCACCTAGTCATCCTTGACCATCGGATGCAGCTACCGACGCCGGCAGAAGGCGAGGTCAAAACCACCGGCGGTGCGGAGCCCATCTTGCGGCAGCCCGGATGCTAGCTCCACCCGGCGCTCGCGGCCGCTAGCTAGCCAAGATAGCTCCGTCCAGCTGCTTGTCTGCAAGGTTTGCTAGCTAGATTGGCATGGCAGCGCGGCGGCTTGCTCGTGCACACTGTGCTAAGGCCAGCCATCTGGCTCGAGCGAAGGCCAGCGCGGCGGCTTGCTCGCTCGTGAGTGACGCTCAGGCTAGCCTGCCAACCCGTGCGGAGGCTAGCATGGCGTCCGGCCCATCCGGCGGAGCGGCAGCCAACTCGCTCATCACCGGCACCACCGACGAACACGCATTAGTACTGCTTGAAGTAATGTTCAGGAAAAATAATGATTTGAGGGGGAATAACAGGATAGAAGGTCAAATGTGGGTCCCTCGTGTCAACAGTCAAACAAAATGTGTTGGTTTAAGCTGCCTCGTTAGCACGGACGGGTGGGCCAACCCTGTCATAAATGGGTTTAAACGAGCCTAATCGGTACTAGGTAGTAGTTTTTGGCGTGGATTAAGACATTTTGGGTATGTTTTTGCTATTTTTTGTACAATAGATTCTTCCTAGGGGTGGTTGAAAGTGGTAATTTTTGTTAAATACTCTACATATTGTAAGTAGGAGTGAAAGTTAAGCTTTGGAAGCCAATAAGCAAGGATAATTACATAGTGCATATGTGTACATGATTGAAAGTAAATATCAACCATGAGTGACTAATATCTTGATGGAAAACTCGAAACTATGAAAATACTAGGATTTTTTTGCATGGTTGGAAATACTAGCAATGTTCATGTGCGTTGCAACGGATCATAATTAGAATAATACTTATTCACAAACTTGATACAAAGCACTCTAATTTTGATATACATATATCACTAGAGATATATTATGTTTCAATTAGAATATATTCCTTGGGCTATTTTGGTGAGGTCAGGGAGGGATGTGGTTGGTTTTAAGATACTAATTATGGGTTTTTCTGCAAATTGATAGACAAGTGGGATGTTGGTGAGAAAAGGCAACAACTTACCTCACAGTCATTAGATGTAGATCTAATGGTAAGAAGCGACGGATGGCAGACACACCATCATCACTAACTTAGTCTTCTGTAGGAGTACTAGCAAGATCCGTGCATTGCACAGAACACCAAGATGCATTTTTTATAAAACACTTGTTGTGATTGACCCATGCGGGAGTAATCCCATGTGTAAAAACTAATGATATCTCGAGAAATAGGAGATAAGGTGAAGAGGAGTGGGGCATGGTAGTGATTGGTGGTCGGACTGCGGGGGCATGGGGATTGACGACGCCGGCAGCGGCCACCAGTCCAGTTTGTTCCAGAGACTTCCTTTCTTAATTGCTCAACAATGAGGTTGTTGTAGATAAGGATGAACGAGGGAAGGCCTTGTTTGCAAATGTGGAGAGGGGTGCGGGTATCTTTTAGTTTAATTTCCATCCGTCAGATATAGATCGGACGGCCTATATTGCAAGATGGCATGCGTACCATCATCACCAACTCGGTTTTTTATAAGAGAAGAAATATAAGTATGGAGATACAAACGTATTATCAATACTTGTTTCTGTAAACTAGCATCTACATTCTATTCAACGCCTTAGCATGTGGGGCCTTATCATAGTGACTTCTCGACTGTGTAAAACAAAGGTTTTCCCGTCGCCGATAAGGAGGGGGTGACGGCGGCGTGCTTTTTGGCTTGCTCTAGTCCTAGTAGTCATACTAGGTAGTCTAAGCACGTGTAGATTTATTCATTTTCACGTCTCGTGTTCGCTGTAATAGGCGGTAAGTTATTCACGGGGAAACCCTTGTTGAGCGTGTTTGCGAGAGAGAGAGAGATAGTGTGTGTGTGTGATATGTCTAGAGACTGAGGCAATGATAACTGATTCTTTGTGTCTATGTGTGTGGAGGATAGAGAGAGACATGTACATGGGGCTTTGTGTTGTGTAACATGAAGACACATATACATAATTAGAGAGTGAGTGCGTGAGATACACATGTGGACATGGGGAGAGATGAGGATCCAGATAAATGGGTGTTTGTGAGTGTATGTGTGTGTTTGTGCGTGCGTTTGTGTGTGAGAGGGAGTGTGTATGTGGAGTAGAGAGACCACTAATGATGTAAACCTAGTACAAGGGAATGGGCAATGGTGTGACATGTGTAGTAGCAGGATAGCATGTGTGCGGGCGGGGGGGAGCAGACTATTTGAAAGAGACATCGAGTGTGTGTGGGAGAGGGGTGTGAGAGCGAGAGAGAGAGAGGGAGAGGGAGAGGGAGAGGGAGAGGGAGAGAGACAGAGAGAGAGAGAGCTAGCGACAGAGAGAGAGAGAGAGAGGAAGAGAGGGGGCGAGAGAGGGGTAGTTTGTGTCCATAAATGGCGTATAGATAGGGAGACAATGTTGATGTTGTTCGAAATTGGCCTATGTACGGAGACGCAAGGGAAGCGAGCTATCGTGTGTGTGATAGGGACTTCATGAGAGATCTAGAATAGATGGTGTAGAGAACAATGTGCGAGATTGAGAACGATGATACATTAGGGATCTATGGAAAGAGTCACGACATATATGTATACAGGGAAGGAGTTGTGGCGGGTCCGCATGTGGGAGAGATAGAAAGAGGAGAGTGGTGCACAAGGAGACAAAGTGTGCTTGTTTGCAGTGGGGGTGGTGTGTGAGGTGAGTGTGCGAGAACCACATAACTAGGAAGATAGATGTTTGGGGGCAAAGTTTTGTGTGTATGGGAAAGATACACTCTACATAGTGCGTGTGCTTGGGAAAGAGAGATGCTGGGAGACCTAGAGAGTGGGGGAAGAGATGTGTGCATGCCCGAGAGACAAAGTGATAGAGACCTATATTGGGGTCCGGACTTTAGAAGAGAGAGGGGTGTTAATGTGCTCATGTGTTGGTGTTTGGGCGAGAGAATGACTTTTGTGTGGGGGGCGACGAGGGGGGGGCGGGGGTTGGCTTCAGATAAAGAGTGAGGTGTCTATATTTGCGGGACTTCAGTGCAATTGAGATATACAGGTCAATAGTGTGTGCACTCACGGTTGATCAATTTGTTTCACAGTTTGTACTATGAGATAACGATACTTTTGAACATGCGTGATATACCTTGATGTACCAGAATTACAAACTTAAGATTGGAATTTTGGAATTTGACTCCATCATTAGCTTTTGTAATTCATTTAAATGTAGGTACATTTTTTAAGCCGGGCTTTCATGATTTCAAATTCATATATCAAACCTAGAGATATACACATACGGGCATGTTCAAACTTTATAATCATCCACTTTATTCATACACATACACATTTTTGCTTTTGTCATCATATTTGGGATAAACACATTTGGAATTTCATTTGAATTGGACCGTATGATGGTATTTGCTTGTACTAGCTCAATGATCCATATTTGAATTGAATGGACAATCTAAGTTTCAAGTTGGAGACACTGATTTTCAAAACTTGCACTTTTTTTGCGTGCAAAACAAACAAATTCTCGTCCATGATATCATAGTCGGCCATACAAGAGTAGAATATAATTTTAGGCGCCAAAAGCTTTCAAACTTCCCGCTCACATCGAAATATCTTGCGCCCGAAAGTTTAGCCCTGCAATATTCCTGTTTTACCCCTGCCACATGAACAGAAAAGGGCTGCTTTGGTAACTCCATTGTTTTCCCCTCTTTGCCCCCAACATTCTTCCCCGGAGCCCCTCCTCTTCCCCTTCCCGACCCCCCCCCAAACCATGGCAAGCCGCCGGATCTAGTCCTCTGCCACAGTGGTGGACCTCACACCCCACTGGATCTACCTTCTGCACCTTGGAACCCCCAACTGCCAACTCACCACTTCACCGGAGCTGCTTCTGCGACTAGCTTGCCCACCGCTCCAGATCTCCTTGACTGCCATCATGGTCCACCGCACCGGATCTACTTAACCGGCGCCCTCGTCTACCACAGTGTAGGCCCTTCACTGAGTCCCTCGTCCGTCCCATCGCTGGCCCTTCATACAAGCCCTCGTTCGCCACAACAGATCCGCCTCACTGAAAGCACTGTACAACGCGCCCGCCGAAGCCTTCGTCCACTGCACCGGACCCGCTCCACGGACGCCATATTCAACTCCATTGGCCCTGCTTTACCGACACCGCAACCTCATCAGGTTATTTTGATTTGTACTCCTTCGGTTTTTTTCTTTATTGTGCAACTGTTCACTTACCACAGATGAGCTTTCTTGTATGTCGACAGGCGCTGCAATTGTAGCATCGGAGCCGCTTCAGCGACAGCGACAGCCGGCCCAAACTCAGCCGCAATACGAGCACCATCGATGATCCTTAGCTATCAAGTATGACAATGATACCCATACGCCACCGAGAATCAGGTACTATTATCCAACGGCCGGCGCCTACGTTCACTTTCTTAGCATAAACACCGCACCTTTGAATTTCTTCAGGGCATCATTCAATTTTTCATGAGACGCGTTATTCTGCTTGCACCTGTAGGGCCATACTTCTGGCAGTGAACATGTTATGCTAAATTACATACCAGTGCACATATAGTTAATATGCTTTAGTTTTGTCCTAAGTATTAATGTGCTTCCTAGATATCACTTCCTACTATTTTACTTCTTGCATGCTATATTTATGATAATGGTGTTGTTCTGATGCCACCTGTTGGTTCCATCACTGCTAGCTATCACTGGTTTCGCTGCTTTTTGTTCATTTTACCCTACATTTTCTGATGCTAGCTATTACATCACTGCTCCGAGCCTCTGTTCATTACTTGTTTGTGTGTTCTTGATCTTCCCAAGTTGCATGACTAATTTGATGCTTCTATTAGTTATGGAGCTGCCAACCCCATCAAGCAAAATATTTGTTCTTTTGGGGCTGGCACCTCGAACAAGCATAAAAATAGAGGGAAACAGATATATTGTCGTGTATGCACACACCCTTCTTTCATTAGTTTAGATGAACCATTGATGATCAATTCAGACCAATGCATGCAATTAAAATTAATTTTACCTAAATAGAGGGTGCAGAATAAACTACAACAACTAGATTTGCAACCATGGGATGCTGACGATATCTTCAAAGAACATTGCAATAGCAGCGAGGCTTCACAGCAACATATGGTAAGCCAGTGTGTTTTAGTACATGTGAAATGTAATGCGAGTGGGCTGCTTTCTTGGCTTGTGCCCTCAACCTGTAATCCTACAGAATTACAAATAGTTCAGTTGTCTGTTTTGCTGTATTGCTTGATTCGAATGATTGTTTGTTACTTGTTACGCTATACCTAAGTTGGCCAATATGTCAGCAGTGCCTGCTGTACTATCGTAAAGAAATGCATGCCTAGTTCATTTGAGTCCTTAACTTTTCCTCTGAACTTCATCACAAGACTGTCTTCGTATTTTATATGAGGCCACACTGTTAAGTACTTTCTCAGATTATTTCAACTGCTTAGATGCCTTGGCAACTTAAATATAGCGGTGGTACACTCCCTTTCAACTAGGGATGTCAATTGGGCCCAGTTTAATCCCGATTAAAGTTAACTAGTGGTATGATGGTTCAAAAGATATTTTGTTTTTTGATGAAAATGAACTAGGGAGCTAGCAAAAAATAACTAGATGGGACTGGCGGATGTCGTTTATTTGCCACTTACATCCCTAGTTTCATCTTACCATTTTAATTTCTTTTCGGCTGATGCTGCTTCGAACCATTTAAATATAGCTTGACATGCTCGGCAATAATTCGTATGTCGTTTACCATGTAATCTTACTGCCTGGATCATGCGATAACTATCTCTTACTTATGTCCAGCGGAAACCTTTTAGGATGCCATTCACACTAGGACACAATGTACAACCCCATAATCTATTTGTGGAAATAGTGCGCCATCCATGTTACCAGATGGTAGTTCATAGGCAAACCGCCGGAGAGTAGTCTGAGCATAGATATTATAGTTCTTGAGGCTCTACTAGAGGCATAAAGAGATGGTGTGGCTGCCATGAATGAGGTAATCTTTATCTTGAGGCTGGAAATTATGCAATTAGCGGCACGCATTATGCAAGCAACCCAAGAATTGGAGGAAGTAAGAATGTTGCATTTGGAGACGGAGGAGGTCCTGCTGTTTCTGCTATCTGAAGCCCAGAGTAATCCCGGTTCTTCTTTAGGTACCAGTTGGAATTTTCATCAAATTATTGTACTTGCATGTTGTGTCATGTCTTTGAATGGATTATGTTGTAAGACCCCCTATGTTGTCCATGTGTTGTAATGATCCCAATTTTTTAGGCGAGGTAATCCTCAGTACTTGTATGATTGACATAAGGTGAACTGTTTTTTGTGTGAGCATATTGTATTGGATGAAATAACTGTTTTACTCAAAGTGTATCCATGAAAGTGCGTTATATCGACTAGAGGGGGTGAATAGGCGATTTTTATGAATTCTCCACTGAGGAATTTGCCGGTGAGGAAATTCCTTAGCGAAGAACTACTTGCAACGGAATAAGTACTCAGAAGTAAGCATGACAAAATACACACATAGTCATCATGATGAAATGAAGACAAAAACAGAGTACAGAAAGCATAAACACAGGATAACACAAGATGAAGACAAACAGACTGAAGAAATTGAACTGAGGAAATTGAGAAAGTCTTCAGTCAAAGTCTTCAAACACAGATATGAACAATCACTCAACACAGTAATGAAGAAATGAAAGAGTTGAGGAAATAGAACCAGTAAGGTTGGTGAAGACAATGATTTGGTAGACCAGTTCCAACTGTTGTCTCAGTTGTACGTCTGGTTGGAGCGGCTGAGTATTTAAACTCGAGGACACACAGTCCCGGACACCCATTTGCTGAGCACATAGCTCAGGACACCAAGTCCTCAGCGTATTCTCCTTGAACTAAGGTCACACAGACCTCGTCCAATCACTCATGGTAAGTCTTCAGGCGACTTCCAAACCTTCACAGACTTCGGTCACTCAGCGATCCACAATTCCTCTTGGATGCTTAGACCATGACGCCTAACCATCTGGAAGAAGCACAGTCTTCAAGGTAACAAGCGTCGGATCCACGCAGGATCAATCTCTTTAGTGATGCTCAATCACTTTGGGTTTGTGGGTGTTTGGGTTTGGGTTTTTCCTCACTCGATGATATTCGCTCAAAGTCCTCGGAGGATGGGTTGCTCTCAAATGACAAGTGTCAGTTTCTCTCAGAGCAGCCAACCAGCTAGTGGTTGTAGGGGGAGGCTATTTATAGCCTAGGGAGCAGCCCGACATGATAAGACATAAATGCCCTTCGATGATATGACCATTAGGTGGATAATATATTTTGGGACAGCTGGCGCGCAGCACAGCAACGGTCGGAATTTTGACTCTCAAATTCCTCAGGGCTATCATGTTCCTCACTGTGTAGGCAATCCGCACTGGCGAATTCCTAACTCCTCAGTCAGAACAAATTCCTCAGTGACCAGAAGAACTTCGTCTCTGTCACTGAAGAAATTGACTGAACTGTATGAGATTTCCAATGGCTTCACTCGAAGGGATTGGTAGGTGTAGGATTTTGAGTTGAGCATCACATGGAAATTTTTCCTTAGTATTTCCTCGACCCCCTTTAACAGTATAGTGTTTCCTATGACTCAAGAAGGAGAAAAACAAAACTAAGTCTTCAAGCATCATATTCCTTGCATGAATATCAAGTCTTCACGGACACACCAATTTCTTCACTTTCAAAGTCTTCATGAAAGTCGTCAGGAATACCAAAATCTTCAGTCGAAGATATTCATTTTTAGGGGTCGACTTTCTCTGTAAATATAAAACTCCTCATAGACTTATAGACCTGTGTACACTCATAAACACATTAGTCCCTTAACCTATAAGTCTTCAATACACCAAAATCACTAAGGGGCACTAGATGCACTTACAATCTCCCCCTTTTTGGTGATTGATGACAATATAGGTTAAGTTTTCAATGGGGATAAACATACGAAGTGTAAGTACTGATATTGAGGAATTTGATTGCAAGATATAGAAGAACTCCCCCTGAAGATGTGCATAGTGAGGAATTTGCTTTTGAAGCAATGCACACTTGAAGAGTTGAATCATGGAGATCTCCCCCTATATCTTGTAATTCATACATGCATTTGACATATAATATGAAGAATTTGAAATGCATGATGGAACATGGTGCCTGAAGAAATTCAGCATGCGTGCAATAATATTAACGAGGAACAAGCATGTAGAATAACGCATCAAAAGTATCATAGCACAGTGCATCAAAAGTATCAGAGCACCATCGGGTTTAAGATTACAACTCGATCCAATAAAAGTTTCAGAAGAGCAAGAGTTGTAACTTAGCAAAAAACGCCCATATAATAGACACGTTTGAAGACTAACTCAGATTTCTCCCCCTTTGTCATCAAATGACCAAAAGGATCGAAACTGAGGACTAACGTCCCTGAAGAATATCAAGTTGATGGAGGGGCGTCAGCGTTGTTGGGGTCGGTTGTCGTAGTAGGGCCTGCCGCAGTGTCGTCCAAGTCTTCATTTTCATCAGTGTCACGTGATGAAGAATAGGAGCTGGCCACCAAGGAAGGAACCTTAACCTTCTTGAATTTCTTCAGTGGAGGTGTAGACCAGTCAAATTCTTCCTTGAGACCCATTCTCTTCAGATCTTCGGCGCTGTAGACATGAGATAGAACATCCCAGGTACGGTTGAAGGTTTCATGGAGGTAGTAGTGGTTTTTCTTCACTGCATTGTGTGTTGAGGTCATGTTGTAAAGAATTGAACCAAACTGACGCTTGACCCATTTATGATTGCGATCAACTTTCTGATGAAGACTGAGGAGTAACTCACGGTCAGTCATCACCCTGGGTGCTGTGGCTTGAGGAATTTGCTTGGCAGAGGTGTTGGCGGCAGAGTCATGTGTGGCAGAGTCATCATTGGTGGAGTAGGATGCAGCCTTTCAAAATTGACCACCCAATGGACGAATGCCTTCATCTATCACAGCAGTTGCCTTGCCTTTGTCATCAGCTGTCACGCCCAATATGCAATACTATCCTAAAGAGACTCGAAGGTCCCACCAAGGATAGAACAGCATATTGATACGCTTTTGCAAGGTGGATATCATTACATCAACATTACATAATAGATAGGGATACGTACAAAAGGCATACAATGCCACACGAATACAACATCACCTTACATAAGAGCACCATCCGACTACAGATGAATCACAGACAGAAACTCAAACGACATCCACCCTGCTAGCCCAGGCTGCCGACCCGGAACCTATCCCCTGATCGAAGAAGAAGCAGAAGAAGAACTCCAAACACGTAAACATTGCTCTCGCGTTAGGATCATCAGAAAACCTGCACCTGCAACTGTTGTTGTAGTAATCTGTGAGCCACGAGGACTTAGCAATCCCATTACCATGGGTATCAAGACTAGCAAAGCTTAATGGGAATGGAAGGGGTAAAGTGGTGAGGTTGCAGCAGCGACTAAGCATGATATGGTGGCTAACATACGCAAATGAGAGCGAGAAGAGAAACAATGGAATGGTCGTGAAGCTAGCAATGATCAAGAGGTGATCCTGAACTCCTACTTACGTCAATCATAACCCAAAATGGTGTTCACTTCCCGGACTCCGCCGAGAAGAGACCATCACGGCTACACACATGGTCGATGCATTTTAATTCGTATCTGGTGTCAAGTTATCTACAACCAGACATTAACAAATTCCCATCTGCCACATAACCGCGGGCACGGCTTTCGAAAGTTTATACCCTGCAGGGGTGTCCCAACTTAGCCCATGATAAGCTCTCAATATCAACGAAGGATATACCTTCTCCCAGGAAGACCCGATCAGTCTCGGAATCCCGGTTTACAAGAAATTTCGACAATGGTAAAACAAGACCAGCAAAGCCGCCCGATGCACCGACAAATCCCGATAGGAGCTGCACATATCTCGTTCTCAGGGCACACCGGATAAGCGAAGCGTACAGGTACCAACATAACCCAAGTTGCCAAGGGACGGTCCCGCATGATGCTCTAGTTTGGACCAACACTCGGAGGAGCACTGGCCCGGGGGGGTAAATAAAGATGACCTTGAACATAACACCGGTATGACGGAAACTAGGGCGGCAAGAGTGGAACAAAATACCAGGCATAAGGCCGAGCCTTCCACCCTTTACCAAGTATATAGATGCATTAATTAAATAAGAGATATTGTGATATCCCAACATAATTTTGTCCATCATGGAGCAATCTTCAACTTCACCTGCAACTAACAACGCTATAAGAGGGGCTGAGCAAAGCGGTAACATAGCCAAACAACGGTTTGCTAGGAAGGGTGAAAAGGTTAGAGGCTGACATGGCAATTTGGGAGGCTTGAGGAACAAGTGATAGGTAGCGCAGCATAGCGATAGAACGAAGCAACTAGCATAGCAATGATAGCAGTGAGATCTAGGGTAGAGGCCATCTTGCCTGAAATCCCACTAGGAAGAAGAACGAGTCCATGAAGAAGATGAAGCCACGAAGACGAACCAAGCGTAGACGAACGAATCCTCACGATCGCAACGAAACGGGAATTATCGAGAAGCACACAACATAGTAAACACACCACACATATACATGACATGATGCTCAACCAAGCATGATGCAAGACAAGACTACATGAAGCTACTCATGGCAAGAGATGATGTAAATAAGAGCAACACATCAAAGCAAGTTTAAATGAGGCCGAAAACAACATATAACAATTCCGGTAAGTCCTCATATGAAAATTTCGAAATTGGTCCAGATATGAATAAACCTTATGTTCAAGTTGTTAAACAGCAAGTTAAGATGCACCAAGATGATCTACACGAGATTCTAGCCAAGTTACATATAAAGTTCATTTAATTCGGAGCTACGGCTAGAAGATATGAGCAAAACAAGTTAAGCATGGCATTGATGCAAAATGCATAAAAACATCAAGCAAACACCTCAAAACAAGGATGCAACATGATAATATGAAACTACATACAAATCTAAGCAAGTTTCATATAGAGCACACTCAAAACGGAGCAACGGTTCAACACATACACACTATACAAGTTTAAAGGACAAGCTGTCCAAAACAGCAACTAGGCATATTGCAAGCATCAAAACAACAAGCTACAGCATATCAACATAAGAACAAAAGGCATGGACATGAATTACAGGTAAAGCATGACAAAACATGAACACTGAGCTATCTCCAGAAATCACTAGAACATGCTCAAAAGGACATGGCAAGATTGGAAATAATAACAGTTTACAGACTTGGCAGAAATAACATCAGGTTGCAATGTTTAGAGCTATCAAACAACATGTTACAGGAACTTATCATGGCAAACAAAGGCATGGCATGAATCTACTAATTGCATAGAACAAAAGTCCCTTACTGACCATGAGCCAAAAGGGCACAGAAAATATGATGGCACCCATGTAAACATGGCAAATGATATGACATATTCATACATGGCAGGAACAACAATAAGTAGGCATGTGGGTGAGCTTGTACCACTCACCACAGAGCAATACATGGCATGTCAAGGCATCGAACAGTAAGAATACATATTTATGAAGCTAAGCATGGTAAGAACAAGTTCATAGGGTGCATGGATCACTAGCAAAACACATGGCAAAACTAAACTTAATGTTAACAGGATGACAGCAACATTATTTAGCAACTTGAGAGCAAGATTAGAACAAGCTACAGCAGGCTATAAATGCAAACAGGGGCATGGATAGATAGAGAATGACATGTAAAACAAAACATCCTTAGTGAACATCTCTAGATTATGCATGGAATGACTTGTAGCAGCAGGTTAACATACCATCATGATATAGCAGATTTAGTCTAGCAAAACAGCAACAGCAAGTACTCTACTTCACAAGCTCCATGCACTCAGTACAAGATTCAAACAAATACATGGATGGCACCACTGTAAAGATGACATGATGTAGCACAAAACACATGTAGACATCAAGCTCATAGGATGCACGCACAAAATGCAACGAAAAAGACAAATCATCAAGTTATACCAGTTTCAGCAGATTAACATCATATAGCACTCTTGCAACGATGATTAGCGCATCAACATGAGCTCAAACAAAGATGACACAATGGAACAAAATGAAGAGCACATCATGATGAACAGTTTGATATATTGCACACACAAAACGGAGCAGTATGCATGGAGTTATGATGCGATGAACAGGAGCTAAAAATATGCAAATATATCGGGACTTAGGGAAATTTGGAGGTCAACCTTGGATCTGGATCGGGCACGGCACGGGAACCGAGGCGGCCGGAGTTCTCACCGGAGAGCGGCCCGGGGGAGGTCGGAGGAGGCAGCCCCGGCCCGGATCCGGCCGGTGGCAAGCAGTAGAGGCAGCGGGGGTGGCGAGGCGGAGTTGGACGGCCGGCGTTGGGGAAGGCGGCGACCGGAGTTGGGAACGGCGTGGGCGGCGCGCGCGCCGGCGAAGTGCGGCGGCGAAGAGCACGTGAGGGCGGCGGGGTGAGGAGGCGCGGGACGCCGGTCTCCGGCGACGGCGGGGCCGAGGTCCGAGGCAGGGAGCACGCGGGGGCGGCGCGGGGTGGCTCGGGCCCCGACGGGCGAGCGGCGGCGGGGCGTGGGCAGGGGAGGGCCCTGCGCGGGCCTGGGCGTGCCGCGGCGAAGGCAGGCGGCCGGGTGCCACGTGGCAAGCCCAGGTTGGCTGGAGGCGGCGGCACGGACATGTCCGGCACGGTGCGGACACGTCCAGCGGCGCGAGGAGGAAGACGCTAGGGTTTGCACCGCGAATTTCGGAGGGGGAGGTGTTTATATAGATAGAGGGAGCTAGGAGACTCCAAATGAGGAGCGATTTTCGCCCACACGATCGTGATCGAACGACCGAGAGCATGGAGGGGGTTTGGATGGGTTATTGGGCCACTTTGAAGGGGTGTTGGGCTGCAAAGAAAATAGGCTTTTGCGTCTACCTGGTTAACCGTTGGAGCATCAAACGGCCTTCAAATGGAACGAAACTTGACAGGCGGTCTACCGGTGGTGTACCAAGGCCGCTTGGCAAACCTCGGTCCATTCCGAGAACGTTTAACACCCGCTCACAACAGGAGACAAAAGGGGAACGCCGGAGGGCATAGGAGTGCCAGATTGCAAAACGGACAACGGGGAAAATGCTCGGATGCATGAGACGAACACGTGTGCAAAATGAGATGCACATGATGACATGAAAAAATGCAACACGCGAGCAAATGACATGGCAACGACGGCGAATAACTGGCAGACACATGGCGCATTGAATCCGGGGTGTTATAACACTCCTCCACTAACAAGAGATCTCGTCCCGAGATCTTTGGACCGAGACGGAAGGGAAAAAGGATGAGGTGAAACAAGAACTCAAGAGAAGAAGCCAAGAATCGAGAGCACTCGAGAAGAATAGAGGAACAACGAGAATGACGAGAATCGAAAGCTCACGGAATCAGATAGACTATGAAACCACTCCGGTTAGAATGAGATAAGAAATGAATAAGACTGAAAGGACTTAGGTAGCACTCCGGCTGAAACATGGAGGAATAGAACATGAGATTGACAAGATGGAACAATAGTTGCCGAGAGGAACGACACAATGCCTCCAGAAGAATTGAAATAGTGGAAGAAAGAACGGAGAAGAAGATGACATCTTCTACCACGAATGAAATTGAAAGCAACCTTAGAAGAAAGGATTGAACGGAGTTGTTGAGAAAATCAACAACGGAAAGAATAAGCTTGTCGTGGACTTATGGATAACATCTCAAAATCATGAGATGATCGCCGACCACAAGCGGAAAAGATTGAATAGCTGAGAGGAACGAAGAAATGCAAAACTCCACTTCAAAAGAACACGGAGAATTAATTGCACTTCGAAAAACAAAAGGAAAGATACTTGAGCTCCTTCGAGAAGAAAGTTGATGAACACTTGAGGAATGAGTTAAATCATGAAGAACCACCCTAAAGAACTCCGGTGACAAAAGGATGATGAGATAGAATGAAGGAAGAAAGAATAAGATGAGCCTTGCGATGATTTAGATGGAGGTTCCGGCAAAATGGCCGAGGAAGATTTGAACTCCGGAAAAGAATAGATGAAAACACTTGGAACTAGAATTTATTCCTCAAGAACAAACTCTGAAGGAAGGGATTACTCACTTGATGAAATAAGAATAAGATTTATTGTATGCTTATCCTTCATCAAATTAAATTGATGACAAGCAATTGATTTGCATACTACTTATTCTTTTTCAAAAGGATTGATAAGTGACATAGAGCCACCTTTAGGAAGGTCTTCAATGAACCACCATTAGGATTGAAAAGAACGAATGAATATATGTGATAATCAAGGAAAAATAATCTTGAATGAACCACCGAAAGAATTCAAAATTGAATGACGAAGGAGACTGAATCACCAGGAAGAATTAGAAGAACCAATATACTAGAGGGGATTTAGATGCAAAAGAAGAAGAGATCATGAGCTGATTAAAGAACACTTGAACGAAGCGCCGGGATAATTGGATAACGGTAGCTGAAATGAGAGGACGAAGAATTCTTCTGGAACGATGGCCTCCGGTGAAAAGAAACGGGAAAACAACTCCTGACATACTCCGGATGGGTAAGAAAACAATATCTGACAAATGGAATAATTTGAGAGGATAACATGAAGCTAGAACCACGAATCTTCGGGAGAAGAAACAAGATTTAGAGGAAAAACTCTTCTTCCATCTTGAAATGACAACGAGGAACGCCACCAAAATTACTGAGATACTCTGGGAGAATGAAAAAGCGAAGAGGTTGAGGCAACAATGAAAATGATTTGAAATTGATCTTGGAAAAGATCTGACTGATGAGATCCATTCTTACGTCACACTTGAAAAGAATTGAGAATAACTCCAGGGGAATTAGAAGAGTCAGGTAAGATCCTGGGAAAAGACTTGTGGGTTAGGGCCCACTAAAAGAAAACACCATTGGAAAGGGGTGTTCAACAGATAGATAATGCACCGGAATGATTGAAATATTTGAATGAGGTGACAACCTTGAATTAAATCAAACACAGACGAATCTCCTGAGAAGTTCTCCAAACTCCAGAATGATTGAATGGCGAGAGGCAAACGAGCAAGGAGAACACTTGGGCTGAGGAAAAGAATGTGATCAACCTGAAAACTTGAATTGAATGCACCGAAAAAGAAAAAGAGATGATGAATGTCAAACGAGACAAGAATTCACCGGTTGAGATAACTTATGAAGGAATGGAGAGGTTCCGCACGAATGAAATTGATGCTCGAAAGAGACTCGGGCTTCGGGAAGAGAAGGGTGGGAGGGCGGGAAAACAAAGGCAACTTGGAAGGGAAAACCGATGAATAACTTGAAGAGAAAACACCGGTTGAAATAATTGAGGAAAGAAAGCAAAGACTTCGCACGAGTACGATGGATACTCGATTACGGACTCTGGTTCCGAGAAGCAAAAGGGGTGGGCGGGTGGGAAAAATAAAACAATTGAGGATTGAACTTGGCAGAGATGAAGAGGCTCGAGTCAACTTGATGAGAAATGCACCGGATGAAAAGAGCTGAGAACCAACAAATGGAAACCAACTGCGTGAACCTAAAGAAAAATTTGAAGGGGAGGTGAAGTAATTCAAAACACCTACGTCAAGATTCCTCACCAGAGCGACGGAGGGGCTGAGGAGTAAAAAGAATTCCTACTCTCCGATATAACTAGACTACAAAAATAATTTTCTTCTAGACTCGACATCGGCCAAACTACACGATCAATCAAGGGGGCTCCTATGGTCGATCGAGACTCTGATAC